>NC_051186.1:19343359-19361274 GCF_013339695.2 Rhipicephalus sanguineus
ATTCAAGTCAAGACAACACATCTACGAATCTTGTAAGCTACTAGTCTCTGCTTTAGAGCTATTTTAGGCATTTTGGCGGAAATGGTGTCACACTGATTTAACTCATTTTGGATTCATTGCAATAAAAAAGCAATAGCTTAGCTCATTTGTGTTTGTAATTTTTTAAATACTTGATAGGGTCATATGTATGCACAGCCGCATAGTGGGTGATGAGGCGTGCTATAGTGGGATGCTAAGATCTTATACTGTTTATATCAATTTATGCCTACCAGTGTTGTGGCTTTTCACTGCTTACTTATTCTATCAGCTACCTGACTCATTGTTTCCGCAATAACATGATATGTTGAGATGTTTGCCTACACAGCAAAATACTAGAGAATTGCAGGTACATGCTGCGGCAACACAACTATTTTGAAACAAGAGTTTGACTACTTGGAAGAAGAGAAATGTGGCATTTTACTTTCCTGGAGCCTCTTTGAAATGCAATGGAAACCTTCACTTCATGTTTGATGATATTGCACAAGTTATTGTGCATGCCATGAGCTGATTTGTATCATTTGCCTTCTGTATACCTCGCAATATATAAAGGGTCAGATCAGAGTATGGCATATTATGGTGAAAAAGTTGCCAGAGGGTGTAACGAAACCTTGAGGGGTATGTGCTTTAAGCTATTGACATGAACTTGTGCTCACTGGTTAGCAGAAATGCATATCTCGGTTGCCAAGCTTTCTCCCTGGATGCATCTAGCTACAATGGCAATACACATTACAACATGTAATTGAGCCTTTACATCATATAGGTCATCATCGGGGTTCTCTTCACAAGGTAGCCCATGCACAGCTCGGGCAGGTTCCCGACATGTTCCTTGAGAAGTGGGTTCTGCACAAAAGTGAAATGAAAGAATTCATAAACGTTCCACACCGCAAAAGAGTATGCAGGAACAGTGACAGCTCAGGGTGTATTTACGATACTGTAATATGCAAGCCTGAGCCAGTGTATATTCAAGATTGATTGAAAACCGCTTTATCTTGGCCATAGAACGACATGAGTATACTTTATATGGTTGGAGATGTGGTTTGCATTATCTAGCACCACATGAGTGCAAGCAGCTGGACTGACCACCACATTTTTATTCTTGTTTACAATGACCGAGTCTAGCCATGTGAGTAATCCTTTAAAATTAACCCTGTTATGTCTTGAATTTCTGAATATTATCTGGCATCACAGGTCGGCAAACTCACTCACGAGTGCACTCACTCAGACTCGGAGCTGTGAGTCTGTGCATGAGTGAGTTGCGGTGAGTAATATTCTGGTGAATCTGAGTCCGAGTGAGTCCGATTGAAAAAAATTTTGGTGAGCCTGAGTCCGAGTGAGCCCTAAAGGCAAAATATACTATTTATTGAGTTAGTCTGAGTGAGCTCCACATGTTTTGCCAGCCTACGCCTGGTGTTACCGCATTTCGTGACCAACTGGCATCACTACCCACAAGCAAATTTATCCAGAGAGGTAGGTGTGTAACCGAAAGCTCTCAATTTCTGTCCTGCCATTTCTTCACTGCTTCTAGAGCTGGAGCATAAGAACATGCAGTTTGGACAAAATGTCACATGCCACTTTCTATGCCTTGTTAGTTTTTTTTGTAATTTTTGACAGCGTGCACTCAGAGATGCACATCAGCCCTTTGAAGTCAAATAAACCTACAGAGCAATAACTATTGGCTGCCTGTCAGCTGTTACTGTTCCTTAACCATGCATTCCTGCAGGCAGCTGTTGTATTTTTGCAAGACGTAAGCACTTTAAAAGTTTATTTCGCATGTTATTGCAACGCACATATGCACAACAATTTATTCACTCGTTGTGCTACAATGACGAAAGAGAAAAGTCAGTAGTGAAAACGGCCAGATGCATTTTTTATGGCGTTTGTTTGTGTGTACTAATGCAGCTGCAGTGCAACTACCAGCGTGTACCAAGGCAGAGGTTGTGCAGCGGGACATGGATTGAGACCGGTTTATTGCTGCAAGACATCACGAAATGCATCTTGAAAGATGCAAACACCAGTGATGTCAACGAGAGTTGCGAAGCTGGCTTGTTAGCAGATAATTAGAAACAGTTGGTTGCAGCGTGAACTCGACAGAGGGACGAACAAAGGCACAAAGAAGCGCTCCGTGTGTGTCTTCTTTGTGCCTTCGTTTGTCCTTGTGTCGAGTTCACACTGCAACCAGTTGCTACTAGTGTGCCATGCACATATGACACTTTCCATGAGTTTGGTTGTCTGCATTCCTATCGCAGTAAAACTGAGAGCTGGGCGAGTTGGTATGAATTCATGTTGAAACTTTTTTAGCTCGATGACCCACACTGCAGTGGTAGTCATAATGTCTGGTAGCATTGTTTTGCAAGTGTATGAAAGCATCATGGTGATTGCAGAAGAAGTTAGAACCATAATAAATCTAGAAGAGATGAAACCTTTGCCTATGGATACTGTGGGGATGGCTGAGAGTCAGGAGTGCTTGAACAGCTTGCACTACTTCTTGAACAGGACTTAATTGGATTGACATTGCACATTTGACTTTCTACGGGCTTATCAGCAAAACGTTCTCAAAGTAGTAAAGCAAATGCCAACTAAAACAATATAATACTGTGCCACCCAATGATGATCAAATCCATAGCCTTCCAAGGTTTCTTACTTGTGTGCCCTACGTGGCATGTCATAATAAATATTAGCAATAACACAGCATGAATAATAATGTATTTTTACTGCACTGAAGAAGCATAGGTGCCTTAACCTATGAAACAACATACCGTGACAATGTCTAGCAGAGGCACGGGCATCTCGCGCTGCTGCTTCCTGTATCCTTGACAAGTCCTTTTTGTCATGAGTTCTTATGGGCAAGTTCTGTGAAGGCACAGCAGTCTTCTTCAGTCGTCTTCGATTAGGCGTCCACACTTTGGGGTCTACACAAAATGAGAATTGAAATGATATCCGTTTTTACGTGCCACAGTGACAATCTGATTTGAGGCATTACGAAAAGCACATTTCGACTACCTTGGTGTTAAAAGAGCATCCAGTGCGCGGTACCGAAGCGTTTTATTTAATTCTGCCTTCATAAAAGTGCAGCTGCCATAGGTAGGAATAAAATTAAATTGATTAATTTCTTCATTCAAACAAAGTGCTAATGCACACTTACACAATCACTCTAGAGGAGACTGTTGAAAAACAGTGATAAAGCTATCGCGCTGAAAAGTAATACCGGTGGCACTAGGGAATTTCTCGCGCGATCAGGGCCGATTCGGATTGTGCTCGGTCCAGATCAACTACTGCTACAGTGTCACTTGCGATCAGGCCCGATTGGGATCAATATGATCGCGGTTTGGGTGACGTCTACGCTAAACTCGATCCGGATAGGCTTTGGCCGTGAAGCAGCGACCGGTGTCGATCGCGAAATCCGATTCGGACTGGCCTTGATTGCGATCGAAGGGCCCACGTGGAAAGATACTTCAAAGCGCAATCGCACATTATAATCTGTTGAAACGATCGACCGGTTCTCAGGATTAACGCGCCGTTCATTTTTTTGCTGACGCCAGAACATCAGACACCAGCTGCCTAACCGCTCTACAAATAACAATCAATTGTTACGGGAGCGATCGGGCGTCGTAAGGCATAGATAGGCAGCGACTTGTTAGCGTGTATTTACGTCCCGCATTGAACGTGCCGTTCACGAAAGCTGTTACAACATCGTAAAAGCGTAATCTTTATGCTTTCGGGAACAATGTCAACAATAAGCATTTGGCTTACCAATGCTGCTCCAGAAGAAGTCTTCAGAGATGAAATGTGCGCTGCAAACCTTCATTGGCGGCGTCACGGGCTTGCCGATCCGGAGCTTCACCACCCACTCCTTCTTAAGTCGCGCGTCCAGCGGGAACGAATGAAGGCTCATCTCATCCTTCACCGCTCGGTTCGTGCACTGAGGCACGCAACGCATCCTGTTGCTTTTAACTTCTTTTCCATCGCGTAGATAGAGGCTGCTAACCAACGAGAAACGCGCCTGGAGCCACTCTGTGACAACCATTACAATGCGCCATACTCTTTGAAATTGTGCTCTCGCCGGCCGCTACGCGGCGCGACCGTCTGTGTGCATTGCGAATAAGCCATGTGCTCAAACCTTCGTTCTGATCACGTGCCTGTAACATACCCGCATTTTCGTTGTAACGCAGTGTCAGCGCTAAATAAAAAAAGGGCTATAGAATCGAACTTAATAATATTCAATTATATTTTGTGGAGGAGACTTGCAGCTCATTTAGTGAGTCTCGTGGTATGAAGATGTGCAGTTCCTACGCAAGTACACACAAGATTACCGTTTGTAAAAAATAATATGTTATGTTTCACGGTTTTGCAATATCAAACTTCCAACAACTTCTCAAATTTCGACTGTGCAGTGGCTATCTCTAGGTGTACAGCAGGCTTCTAGCCAGGGGGAGGGGGCTAGAGGCCCGCCACCTTCTCCGAAATTTTGATGGTTGCGCGAGGGGGCGGGCCGAAAATACATGAAGAAAATAGGTGTTTTTCTCAAATAGTCAAGGTTTTCAGCAAGTGCCCCCCCCCCCCCCCGAAAAAAAAATTCCTGCCTATGAGCCTGGCATACAATGTTTTCGTAATGGTAATACTTTATTATATTAGGTTTTACTTAATTTGGAATACACAGTGAATGTCCCGCTAATTGAATTTACGATATATTTCTTGTAGATCTAAGGATATGACCCAAGTTACCATTCAACAGGTACCGTGGAAATTATTGTGTTATTTGTACCAGCGCGCAGACACTTACTTAGCCTAAGGTGAAAAATGGTTCAGCTGGACTGTTTTATCTATAAAAGTCTACAAGAATGTCACCGTAAAGGAAGTGCCAGCTAAGCGATGGTTCCTACCCGAATATTGCACACGCACTGCAAATGCCAAGAACGTTGTGGCGCGAGTGCGCGCGTCGGTTTGCAACTTCACCTTTAGCGCTACAATTTTGAAGTAAAGTTTATTGTAATTGAGAGTTTTCTAGCTATCGGAAAATCATTTCGCAGCATGCCTTCAAATGCATTGCTCAAAATCGGCAACTGATTTTTCGCAATTTTGCAACTATATATGTTTTTAATTTTGTTCTTGGTCACTACTTAACGGTTGACACAAAACTCTTTGGAGTCAACCAGGAAACCACTAAAACGACGTCCTTGCTAGCATAGACATGTCTCGTCTAGCTAGCTTGGCGCGAGCTAGCTAGAACCCGCTTCCTAGTGTTCTAAGTAGTGGATCAACAGCCTACAAAATAAAATGACTCTGCAAGGGCAGCATCAATAAAGACCTTTGCCTTTTCACCCCACCTTCAAATACAGTAGCTCGTTTCTGTTGACAGTCACTTGACACCTCTAAGATACAATGGTTCTTCGGCGTCAAACGGAATATGATCTTCCCTGCCGAAGGTTTCTTGTTCTGGCGTTTTCTATAAGTAAGGGCTACCGCTCTTTGTTCCCTAAACTACGCCATTATTTTCCTGGATCGACAAAAAAATAACATCATTTTGGTCTTGAGGAACAGTGCCGCTCAAGACGGCAGCGCAGTGGGCCGCTCCCGCTGCTCGGGACGGGTACGTCGAGCCCTAACAACGCGTCGCGGGCCCTCTAGACGTCCCTCAGTCGATGTAGGAGGTCTTACCTCCTGAGCGCGGAACTCCATTCCTCTTCGGTCGTGCGTTCAGAGCCCTCCATTTGTGGAGGTTGAGAATAGCAATTATATTTATTGTGTGCTAGGGACACTTTGTAATTAAAATAGTCTGTCGAATTATCTGCACTCGTAAACATTTATTAGTTCATAAATGTTTCAGTAAAATTCACAAAAAATGTCGAGGATTTGCTATAAAGGCGACGCATGCAATATATAGCAACAAATTGGGATATTATACAAAGATAGATTCGCCGCACATTCTTTTAGCATGTAATCTTGCGTAAACCTACAAAACACTGGAGCAAAGGAATGCCGCCACACCTGTGAGGGAAGCGTATTTGGTGCTGTCTATTGCCTCAACGCGAGGCAAGCGTTGACAGAACATCACTTGCAAATGGTATGGGCGTCTACTGATTAGGTCTAACGACATACGGCGCGCACAGTCACAGGCGACAAAGTCCTGCATGTCAACAAAGTACGTATTTCCTCCTGTAGGCACACAGGCCCCTTCCGCTCGTAAATCCATACGCATTCCACGCTAAGGCCATCCCCGTCGTGCGAAAGTTACGCAGCTGCTCGGCTGGAATTGACAGCATTAAATTGCAGGCATGCGACCGCGTTCCTAATATAGTGCCCTTCGTAATTTCACATATTTGCAACGAAATGCTAGACGTGGGCATTTTTTTCTGAATACACTGAAGATTGCACGTGCATCTGTTGTACACAAAGAAGGAGATCACAACCTTTTTGCGAATTACCGACCTATCTCTGTTTTGTCTGATTTCTGCAAGGTTGCTGCAGATGTTTTAAACAGGCTTTCAGTTAATCTGTTTGAGAAAATCAATGCAACATCAACACCACAGCATGCGTTTCAAAAGGAAAAATCAATCGCAAGGGCTTAATTCGTGTGAAGGATGAAATATTATGCACCATAGAAAAACGTTTCAGAGTGGGGATGTTCGTGGACCCAAAAAGGAAAATTATCATGAAAAGTACAATCCACTATTGTGAACTGGTGCTTCATCTAGCTACATGGGTACATTTCTGGCATTCCGCAGGGCTGAGCTTCGGGGCCATTGCTCTATCTGGTGCATAGTAGCGATGTGGTCAGCATTTCTGATACTCCTGCAATAGTGATTATGCAGATGACGCAAATAGTTTATTTTCCGTGTGCAATGTACACTCTTTAGCGCGTGAAGTGAGTGTGCGGCTGGCTGAAGCAAATACGTGTCTGGCTTAACTGTCGAAAAGGTTGACAGCAAATAAATCAAGCTTAATATACACAATACAAGGTTTCCATTACTCAGGTTAAAAAACAAGATGATAGGCAGTGAACCCATCAACACTTTAGAATATTTCTCTTTTGCGTGTGAATTTATTACAATTTTAGGTGCTATTTTATTCAAAGGCTAACATGCACAGATGCCGTAATCATATATGTTGTAAAGTTTATAGTTCAGTTGGCATTATGAACAAATTGAGAAGTTTCATGCCATTATGTTTTAAGAAACAGATTTATTATACTCTTGTGCTATTATATCTCCATCAGGCATTAAGGTTAATGATAAAAAACAAATATGCAGGATCGAGCAGACACTGGCCGTCTGTGTGGCATTCGAGCGTTCTACCATAGATACACGCCGGTGCTTGAAACTCCTTCACAAAAAGACCTTATAAAGGCGCTATGACATGTAAGGAATCATGTTAAGAGATGTAATGTAGCGTTGTAGAGGAGCAAATTTGCCACCAGGCATAACACAATGGGAATTCTGTAACGAGTGGTTGGTTTAAGGCTTCCTGCCCATTACAAAGGATGAAGCAACAGTTCTTCATCGTCGTTTTCCACCGCTTCAACAAAGTGCGCATGATGTTATACAGGTGCCTAGCGGGTACCACACTTTTCCGCATCATGATGAATAATAACGTAGGAGGTACTTCCCTACATCGAATAAGTGTAAGGATGAGTACTCGTCCCCAAAGAGTTTACATGGGTTCCAGCTTTTGGTATGACGTTTCTTTCTTTTTTTTTGTTGCAAAGAAGTTTGAAGCACTGGCGCGACTCTGTGGCACACCACTTGAATGCTCTGCAGAATGCATGGGTTCGACTCCGGCTCGAATCGTGACCTTTAGTCTTTGCATCGTTCGGGAGCTTTCGATCATTGACAACGCCGCTGACGATGGCACCGTATTTTCTTCGACGTGGATCCTTAACCCTACCACTTCACGGTTTTGGAAGTCCATTGTCGCCGTTCCTGGGCTTAGAAAAACTGTGAATCATTAATGGCGTATACAGGAATATTGAGTGCAGCGGTGTGTGGTAATGTGCCACACGTGGAAATGGGAAATGGTTTATTGTCGTATGCGACATGCGTATCAAGTTATTCCTGCCATAACGAGGTAATCGTGTTCGTAATTACACTGATGTCGTATTCCAGTTGTGCTATATGCTAAGTTAAGGACACAACAAAAAAACCCAGACGTATATTGCTAGATAGATAGATAGATAGATAGATAGATAGATAGATAGATAGATAGATAGATAGATAGATAGATAGATAGATAGATAGATAGATAGATAGATAGATAGATAGAAATGCTCAAATTTACTTAGGTTCTCTAACACATGGTTCGGATTTAAAACTTGATTAAGTGTGTTCACATTATAGCATCAAATTATTATTATTTTCGCCAGATACTTCCCCATGTCGGTATGAGAAATGTGAAACACCTTGCCGAAGTACGAAGTCGGACTGGTTCTACAATTCATACTACAAGGCCTGTTTTATGAGCGACAATGAATACTGTGGCGTTGGCAACAATAGCTATAGAAGTTGTGAAGAATGCATGAAAAATTGCACAAGTAAGTTTACAATTCTTTTCTTTATAAACGGCGTGATTTGAGATAGCTGAGTTTCTTATAAGACAATCATATCTGCTCTGAACGTTTGTAGTGCAGCAGTGACAACCTACAGACAATCATGCAAAGCAAAGTATAGGGGCAGTTATTTGTAGTAATTATGATGTAACTTTGAATACATTAGAGCGGACGAAAAAAACTTGCCGCGGGCAGGGACCAAACCTGCACCCTTCGACCAACGCGTCCGATGCTCTACCAACTGAGCTACGGCGGTGGTCGTCCTCCCGTAAATGTTATTATCATCATCCTAATAATATTATTGAGTCTGACTGCGCCCTTTGTAAGGCAAAGGCATTTTCCATGTTTCGCCAATCAACCCGGCTCTTTGCTTCCTGCTGCCACCTTATACCCGCAAACTTCATAATCGAATCTGCCCACTTAACTTTCTGTCTCCCACTCGCTCGTTTGCCTTCTCTTGAAATCCAGTCAGGTGCTCTTAATGACTATCGTTTATCTTGCCTACGCGCTCCATGGCCTGCCCATGTCCATTCTTCTTGATTTCGAGTAAGATATCCTTAACCCCCGTTTGTTCCCATATGGTCCATATAGTTGCTATCAGAATAATATAATAGGCCCATGTGGCCCATGCCGAGTGCGCTGGTTTCGCTGGCTTTGCTAGTCCTTTGTTGTTTGGATTGCTTATATACAGTTTAGTGTAGCTGTGTAGTTGAAGTAAGTGGAAGAACAAGAATCGTCCAAGATGCGTTTCCAGTGCGGCGATACGGGACGACGCCTGTTTTCCTGGCCTCTGTTGTGAGAGGTCGCGAACCCAGAGCTAATTTACTTCTCGGCAACTGCGTGGCGACATAGCGGTTTGCTGTGTCTGTTCAGACCGACGCCTCCATACTTATAAACATTGCAACGTGTAATACTACAGCAACACATCTCGGATACAAAACTGATATATGAGCGGGGCATGCACGAAATGTGCATTCATTGCTGCTACGTGCTCCGCTGTAGTTAACGACGTTATTGAGACTGCATGAAGAAAAAATAAAACGTGCCAGGAAGCGAAATGATCAGTGTAGACTGCTTTCGGTTATTTACATATGTTTGTTCATATTCGATAGCAAATGATTAAAGTTACCGTGATTTCACATATCACGTACACCATGTAAATATAGCAGATCTCGTCCTCTTTCTCCGCTAAGCTAGAATTTGTGACACATGTTTGGGACCTGTTAGGACAAAATCGATCGGTGCCATCGAATCAAACATTCCATATTCAAAGATGCCGAAACATTCCGCCGCGCACAATACTGAAAGCAGTGCGCGGCACTGGCGGAAGCAGTACAAACTTCAGTATGTGCCAGCGCGCGCCAAGGAAAAATATAGCGTCTCCAGCCCCCGCAAGTGAGCGCCAGCGTCACAACGGCCAAGCCAGCGCCCCTACCAGTGGGACCCAGCTCTTTCCCAGTGCGTGCACCGAAGTCCCAGTGAATCCGAGCGTGCACCAGTGTTCTCTGTGCGATACGCTGCGAAAGAAAAGCACTGGAATCTTTCTGGGTGTACTAGAATGGCGCTGGTTTTTTCAATAGGGATAAGACGCCATCCTTCTGTACATAATCTTCGCTTATGACGCGACAGTGCAAGAAACAACGCACATGACGCCGTTTACACTAGTGTACGGAATGAGCCCCTCAGCGGCGCTTGACGCCATGCTGCCGACCGTCAGTGACGAGGACAACCTGGACGTTGCGCTATACCTTCAGGGCACCAAAGAAGCCCGGCAGCTCGCCCGTGCTCGAATCCAGAATCAGTATACGACCTACAGCAGTCGTTGCAATCTTCGACGACGCTTTGCGAAATGCCAACCCGGCGACCGCGTCTGGATCAGGACACCCCATATGCTATTGTGGGCTCTCCGAGAAACGTCTTCGGCGTCACATCGGCCCATAAGAGGTGCTTCGGCGTCTCGGCGCTCTGGATCATGAGGTAATCCAGGACGGCATTACGAAGTGTGAGTGGCACCATGCATGACCTGAAGTGGTCCGTGTCGTGCGCCTTAAATTGTTTTATGCGGGTTGATGAACGTGAAGATTGTACTGTTTGTTTTATTTATTATTGTCCTTTCTTTGCGTATGCATATGTTTTCCCCTTCCATGTTCTGTTTAAACATCGGGACGATGCTTTTTCAAAAGGGAGCATTGCCACGCGCGCATTTTTTGTATTTGTATGGAATTGTCTGTTTAAAATACACATATAGATCACATGGCACTTGTAAGCCATGAAATACGACTTCTTATTTATGTGGCGTCGTTTCATTAGCCTGCATTGCCTTTTGTAGGGAAAATAACGGCACACTCTTAGTAAAAGAAATATACGATCTCAGTGCATCACAGACGCCGTCTATGTAACAGCCCATCATACTACACGTCTTAACAACATGCACTCATCGCACGTAACATGGAACGTACGAAGAATGAGTGTTCTTCCTTGTTAAAGCTCGAGGTGAAACGGATGACTACAAAAAAAAACTATCATAATCGTGAACGGGTATGTGCCACAGAAACTGGGCAAACCACACTACCCACCACTGGTCCACTAAAAATTAAGATGGGAAATAAGGACATAGAGAAAAAGAAATGGGAAAAAAGAGGAAGAGGGGAAAACAAACAGACAGAGAAATACAGAGAATCAAAAAAAGAAAGAAACGCATAGCATAACAAGACAGGGAAGAGAAATCAACAGAAACAAATGGAAGAAAAACAGGAAAAGAAAGACAAATACATAAAGACTGAAATAATGTTTGAGAGAAAAAAAGAAATTAACCAGAGAGTGACACAGAATCAAACAAAGAGAGAGAGAAAGATAGGAAGAAGGTAACTGGCGTTAACCAAAAGACTTGAGGAACCACCAGTTTCGCTCTCTCCAGCTTTGCGCGACTTAGTGCAAACTTCCCGCAATTCATTAATTTCAACAAGTCACAGTTTCGCCGCAACGGCGAAGCAATGAATGCGATAGCAACAAATTTGAATGTAACGCGAAGAACGGAAAGCAGCTCGAAATTGCCAGCGCGTCGCTCGAGCCCAAAGGATGCACGAAAAGAATGCGCACAGGACGATCGCGAACTATCATGCGTCACAGCACGATACTTGAAGCGCACTGCTGAAACATAAAGCAGGACGCTCGAAACGAACGAACAGGTTCACACAGGACGAGCGCGAACTAAATGTTGTAGTTGTTACTTATTTCTGTTTGAACAGCGCGCTCCATTCGCAAACGCGGCCGCTTCAGCGAGCGAAGTGATCTTGGTACGCTTTGTGACTTCAGCGCGGGCATGGCGGGGAAAGCACAAGGTCTACAACCCTCCGCTCACCCCCCTTCTTTCCTTGAGATAAGCGCGCGCTCCTCGCGCCATCTCGCTGGGAATGAAGAAACGCTTATAAGCGCCTGCCGTCTCCGAGTCCGGCCAGCGGTAAAGGGTGTGTATATAACGCTCACCGTTACCTACATGGAGGATCTGCGTTTTGTAGCGCAGTTGTTAGCGCCACGCGCTACGGAGCGAGAGGTCCCTGGTTCGACTTCACGCTTCGGAAGCATTTTTCTGAATTATTTTTCTTTGGGGCTTTTATATATATAATACATATTTATACATATACGGTGCATGACGGCGGCGACGGCGACGGACAAAAACCAGCCGATCAATTGTGTACGCTGCTC
The DNA here is from genome assembly GCF_013339695.2 of Rhipicephalus sanguineus. Classification (NCBI taxonomy): domain Eukaryota; kingdom Metazoa; phylum Arthropoda; class Arachnida; order Ixodida; family Ixodidae; genus Rhipicephalus; species Rhipicephalus sanguineus. The sequence continues at coordinate 19,355,643 of NC_051186.1, forward strand.
TGTAGGTATTATGTCAGCGATTCACAGCCTGCATTGCCAAAGGAAGACGCTGTCGTGGGAGGGAAAAGGAAAATGAGGAACCTGAAATATGGATCGTTCCAGGATTCCCCGCCTGTGCACCTCCTTTTTTGACACTACGGGCAATAGGGGGTAAGCCATAGTTGAACGCAATCAAGCAGTGAGATCTTTAGTTTTATATTTCATAAACTTCCTCTAAGTGCGTGTATTTTTATTCAGAATACGTAAGACCCTATGGAAGCGCTGAAAGTGTCGGTTGTTGGACTGTTCTCTAAATTTTGCATTGAGCGTTATCAAGGTATTTCAAACCTGCAATGCTGAATTATAGCATAGCTGTTGGAAGTAATCTGTCCTAAATCGTCCCTCTAGTAGTCTAGAATAATTGTCTGTCTGAAGTATTGGTAGCAAGATGCACAGGTAAAAACAAAGTCGTTCTAAATAAGCTCCTTGAGAAAGGCAAAGGGATATTCTTTAACGCTGGCTAAAATTTGCGTAGTTGACATATAAAATCGCTGTATATCACGACCTTTTTTTAAGAAAGATGATAGAATAGGTGCCTATATGAATATATGTACTGTCTTTTATTTGAAGATTGTGCTTATTTCAGTTATTGTAAATGATGTTTACTTCAGGTCGCTGAGAGTAAATGATTATTAGCAATTTATTGAAACGTTTACATGTATAGTGTTGAAGGGCTGATCTCATTCAAACGACTGGTCACAATAACTATTTTCAATGTGAAGGGTTCTTGCACATATTTCTCAGACTTGCTGCTAAGGCAGTCTCTGACTTACACCACACCGGGCATCATCGTCACTATTTAAAGGGAGTCACCACCTGTCACGATGTCACGAATAATGTTATTTTATGCGGATGGCGTTAAACATAACGCCATCTCTGCGGGTTACTCGTAAATGCATCTTTATTCACAAAGGCTAATCGTCATGTATACACCTGACATTCTTATTGAATACTTATTAAATTCGCTCACACGGGTTGGGATGCTTCTCAAAGCCTTGCTATGTAATCATGCCGTCATAACGAATCTTCCGTCATATGTCATTTCCTGTCTGAAATAATATTGCGATAGCACTTATGTGGAAACTCTCGGCGGATTTAGCCGTCGCAGTCGCCGCCATGTCATGGTTGTATGTATGTATATATGCATACATAAGCGATGCATACGAAAGCATACAAAATGCATACATATGCATGTAAAAGCGATGAATAAAAATAATTTAGAAGAAATAAATTCCGAGCGGCGCGAACGGGGATCCGAACGTGAGACCCCTCGCTCCACAGCGCGCTGCCTTGTCCAATTACGCCATGCGTCATTCGTTCTCCAGGATACTAACGGCAGAATACAAGCGCACGCGGCGTTGGGTGAACGCACTGGACGCCAGACGCGGTGAAATTAAAATTATGTGAGACGCCGGTCATGCTGCATCGTTGTCCGCGTTGCGTTTGCGCCGTATCGCTAGCGACCCTCGCTGTACTCAACTCACACGCTGGTTACAGTAGGGTGGAAGCTACGAGGTGTGAACAAACCACATGCTTGCGCAGCAAACATAGTAATGTTTGTAATTGCATTCTAATTGGAGAAGGTTGAAAAAATTGCACTTGTGTGGCGCGTGCTACGTCATAGCAATATGTGATATGCTAATCACGATTCACATGTACGTCATAAGCGCTTAATTATAATATCGGTACCTGCAGATAATTGTGATGATGAACCAATATGGCAGCGCCCATGCAGACGCGATTGCTCGGTTCGATCCGAACTCGCGCTTGCTACTTGCCCAGCGCCCTGAAAGCAGTAAATCGATGGTGGCATCGGCTATCGCTTTGTGTGATCTCGCGCCGAAGACAAAATGTCAGGTACGTTTTTTCCTTAGTATTGAGATTAGCCGTTTGTTCAGCCACGCGTGCCAACATTTGTACTTGAGAATTTGAAAATTAATCATGTAGGCAGTGCGAAATAGACACAAGTATATTGCTGCCGAAGTGTCAGGACGCAAATACAACGCAAACAAAAGCGTCGGTTTAAACCTTAGGGACCACGCAGTTCACGACGGCAACTTTATAATGCCGATGTGCAAGGTACCAGCGTCGACATGGGCTGACATGCTGTTTATTTTTCCCCAGCGCTACCGCTGCTGCCCAACGCTAAGAGCGTTAATTGCTACCGTGTGCTCGCTTTACTCGCTCAACGCACGTTGTTTTTTCCGGCTCTGCTGTGGCTGCCCGACGCTAAGGGCGTTCGTTGCTGCCGTGGGCTCACTCTACCAACGCTGTACTGCTCCACTGCGTAAGCGTACATGCTATGGGGACACCAAGCAGACGACGCGGAGCGGATGAATGCAACGTGAGGGGTGCTCACTCTTCCTATTGGCTAAGCATTCCCGTAGCTTCCACAGTGCTGCAATCAACTTGTGAGATGGAGTATAGTTTTTATTTTGGGGTTGTAGCGCGACTTCACTCGTGGCCAGTCGCCAAGGGAACAAGAGTGTCGCATGGTTCATGGTGGCGCGACGTAGTGGGAACGCTTTGGCCCTTGTGGGCTATGCCACAGCACGCAAGAAACGAGACGGCTGAGCCAGAATAACGGTATATATCTTACACCGTGACTATAATCCTGAGGCTAAAATTACAGCGCAAACGTACAAGACAGCCACGAAGGAAACAAATGTACGGCACAAGCGCTAACAACTGCTTCGCACTTTGATATGCCAATGTATACATAGGCACAAGGCAACCTCACTGACATGCGCAGACAGGAATAGCTCTGAATCAAAACATGTAACAATGATGATAGTGTAGTAGATACACGAAGGCATGAAATCATATTCAGAGGGGTGCAGCAACAAAGTAAATAAGAAGTAAGAATGACAAAGAAATGCGTTTGCACTGTAATTTAGCACAGGAGCATGTACCAACTAGGCCCAAATGAAGCTTTATTTTTGTGACCAGAATCGACGCCAGCAGTAAACGCGAGCCGTGTCTTCACGTGCAACGGCCAAACACCGTCTTTATTTTCTTCTCTTGAGGTCGCACGCCCATCGGTTTTGTGCGTCGCCCAAAGGAGGGCGCTACAGGGTAGCAGGACATAAAGTCCCTTAATATATAGAAAGTAGCGACACTCGAGTGTCGTGCTATATAACATACTAAGAAAGGAAACTGAAAATCATGTGCTAAGAATACACTACCTATTTTTTATGCAGCAAATTCAGTTGGTGTTCATTGTCCCCACAGCAAAGCAATGCCATGGTGGGACTCAACTTCAAAACTTTTTTTCTCAACTGAAACAAAAACTGCTTTCATTAAACTTTCTCTGGACAAAGTGTTTATGATTCCCAATCATATGCCCTTTTCCGCTTATTTTTTCTTTGAACACCTTAGGGTACTACAGACGTCTCAACATAGTCCAATGTAGCGTTTTTGCCAAGTTCAGGATTTAATTTTAGAGCCCATGAGCCGTAGACAAGCAAAATAAAAAAAATAGCAGATAGTACGTTTTATGGAGAGTTTTATAAAAATTATTTCTGCACGTGATCGATATTTCTCTTTTGTAAAAAGATTCCCAAAAACACGACAATTTACTCAACTTTACCTACGCGCTAAGGAGTAAAAAATATAAAGCTCCTGCCCTATACTGCCCTATAGTGAAATCACAATGCTCGAAAAACGCAAAAAACAAGTGTTGAAAGAACGCCTAGAACGGTCGATTTATGGCGAATTTTTTTTCGTACCTGGTTTTCCAACTTTTTTGTGAAGTTCAAATGGTGCTCACGTGCCCAAAAATTTTTTGCAGCTTAATATATTTTGGGAGGATACTGTATTACTAATGTCTATATGCGTGTAATTTTGTCAGATTTTTTGAGACAAATTGATTTTGGTCGAGCGCCCTGAGTGGTACAGTTGGCATGGAATGACCCATAAGACAATCATATCTGCTCTGAAGGTTTGCATTACAGCAATAAAACCTACAGACAATCAAACCAAGGGAAGTATAGGGGGAGTTATCTGTAGTAATTATGGTATAAATGCGAATACAATAAAGCGGACGAAAAGACAACTTGCCTCGGCCAGGAACCAAACCTGCACCCTTCGTGTAACGCAACCGATGCTCTACCATTTGAGCTGCGGCGGTGGTCGTCATCGTCATCATCGTCACCATCATCATCAGCCTGACTGCGCCCACTGCAGGGCAAAGGCCTCTCCCATGTTCCGCCAATCAACCCGGTCCTGTGCTTTCTGCTGCCACTTTAGACCCGCAAACTTATGTAATCTGCCCGCCTAACATTTTCTCTCCCGCTTGCGCGTTTGCCTTCTCTTGGAATCCACTCAGATACTCTTAATGACTAGCAGTTATATTGCCTACGCGCTACATGGCCTGCCCATGTCCTTTCTTCTACATGATTTCGATTAAGATGTCCTTAACCCACGTTTGTTCTCTGACCCACTCTGCTCTCTTGTTGTCCCTTAAAGTAACCCCTATCATTTTCAGTTCCATTGCTCGGTGTGTCGTCCTCAGTTTAAGTTGAACACTCTTTATAAGCCTCGCGGTTTGTGCTCCGTAGGTGAGTACCGGTAAGATGCAGCTGTTGTATACCTTCCTCTTGAGTGAGAGTAGTATTTTTTGGTTTCAGGGTGTGTGCGTTTGACTTAATGGCATGTAACACTTCCTGAAGCCGGCTAAGGTGATCGCTAAAGCTTGCAGCAAAGAATGATTCCGGACTGTGGGCGCTATAATGAAAGAGCTACACTAACGCGAAACTTATGGAGGAGCGAAGCATGCAGTTTGCACCGATGTTTCCCACAGCAAAATCACTGCTAATGGGCAATGAGAGACAAAGGAAAGATTAGACACAGATACCCGCAGCGCTTTTACTTAACGTGCGCGCGGGGAATATTTCTTTCTCAACTACGCGCAAGAGAAATCTCCCATCGGCACTATATTGCAGGTCAAGATTCAGTACCTATATGTACGGGGTGGCCGGCGAACGGTAGTGTAGCGCAAGCAGTCGGTTTACTTCAATCAAGAAACGCGCTAGCTGACGCTGCCTGCGCTTACATAACACTGTTACTAGATATGCGCTCATTCAAAGCCTCCTCATAGGAGAAGAGGAACGGCAAGATGTACTCTCGCCAGTAATCAAGTAACCTACACCTGTGCTAATGCGTATACCACACAGCGCTTCAGGAACGCGAGAGGAAAAGATTGTAGCTTGAGCCATGGACACGGGAAGGCGTTCCGCTTCCCGTTCGCGTCTCTTTCGCTTTACTGCAACAGAAACTACCGAAGCGTGCCGTGCCGGCTCTCGTTAGTGCCATGATTTAGTACTTCACTTCACCGACCCGACATGGCGACACCACGCCCCCTCCACCAACGAAGTTACTGTGAAAGGGAGATGCTGCGAGAAATACAAGGCGCGTTTGTAAAGCCCCACGCATGACAGTCGGTAGGGCAGTGCGTGAAGCACCTAGCGCCTATATTCGCGGACCGGGAGGTCTTGTGTTCGACTCCCAGATAACTGAAGTCATCAAAGCGTATTCTTCTCATTTTTGTTTGTAATCTGTATTGGACTGACGTGTTTGCGTGACGGAACTTCGT
>NC_051186.1:19361374-19417458 GCF_013339695.2 Rhipicephalus sanguineus
CCGCCCTTCTGTTTGGTTTCACTGAAATCTCGGTCACTGGGGAAGGTTGTGTAGGTCTGGTGGAAAAGTCAGATGAGGGAATTTCAGTGCCTAGCCATGTTTCAGAAATAGCAATAATAGAAAAAGAAGACGAAAGAACATTAGAGAAAAAGTCGCTTCTCTTGGGACGTAGACCACGAGCATTTTGGTAGAATATGTCTACGTTACATGGCACTTTCGATTCCAGTCACTAGCTCAGAGGGATGAAGCATGTCATCGCGCAGCTCCCCACGCAATGGCTTGAAGAGGCATCCGAGGGGCCACATCGAAGGGTCATTCAGGCGTTGTAGTGTTTCCTTGTCGACTTCGATGTAGAACGAAGAATATCACTGAAATTTTGTTTGAAGTCGCCGGCAGGAGTTGGGAGACAGATCCAATGAAGCAATATGTTTTTTGATGTGAGCAACAGTGGGGTCCGGGCTCAGCTGCGTAACAAAAATGGCCTTTGGCCGTTGTGGCCGTTGAGCTACAGATATATTCGATGTTGTCATAGCTCCAAATGAGGCGGGTTTCTTCTTTCTATCACCCTCATTTACCGCTGCAGAAGAGGCTGTCGCAGGTATCACACTGCCACGCTCGGATGTGACTATGTCAGCTGGCGGCGAATTCGAAGATGAAAGAGTTTTGGAGAGAGCTTGTTCAGAGCAGGCAGGTTGCTCGGAAGTCACTCATCGGTCAACGATCACATGCGCTGGAGGGATCACAGGTGCCTTCACTGCCACTCCGGCCGTGCGGCACGTCAGCTCCTCACGCAGGAAGCGGACCTCTGCACGAAGGGAAGGCGACTACACGGGCTTGTTGTTCAACACCGCGGGAATAGTGCTTACGGAGGCGCTCGTTTTCTTCGCGTAGTTGGGATACCTCGTCGCTGAGGAACGATATTCCCTCCAGCGCGTCGAGCAGAAGGCGGCGCAGCCCGCCGAGATCGCCACCCGGAGGGGTGCACGTGGAGAGGGAACCGGTTTGAGAGCTGCAATGCTCATCGCTAATAATAATAATAATAATCATCATCATCATCAGCCTGTCTACGCCCACTGCAGGGCAAAGGCCTCTCCCATGTTCCGCCAATCAACCCGGTCCTGTGCTTTCTGCTGCCACGTTATACCTGCAAACTTCTTAATCTCATCTACCCACCTAATTTTCTGTCTCCCCCTCACGCGTTTGCCATCTCTTGGAATACAGTCAGTTACCCTTAATGACCACCGGTTATCCTGCCTACGTGCTACGTGCCCGGCCCATATCCATTTCTTCTTCTTGATTTCAACTATGATGTCCTTAACCCCCGTTTGTTCCCTGACCCACTCTGCTCTCTTCCTGTCTCTTAAGGTTACACCTATCATTTTCCTTTCCATTGCTCGCTGCGTCGTAATAATAATAATAATAATAATAATAATAATAATAATAATAATAATAATAATAATAATAATAATAATAATAATAATAATAATAATAATAATAATAATCTTATTATTATTATTATTATTATTATTAATAATATAATAGTAATAATAATATTAATAATAATTCTGCAAATCTCGCGTGCCGTGGGAATTGGTGTTATACGAAGCATGCAGCTGGATGGTGACTGTGGTGTAATTTTTGTTTTTGAGCGAAACGTTACAAAATGACGCTAAAGATATGTATAAATTTTATACGCACACATATATGTTGAGGAGCCACATATGTGTTATTTAACCAGTTGTTTACACTTGCGTAACGCTGCCAACGACAACGTGGGTATTACCAACACCAGAAGCGGTAAGCTGATATGTAGTGCTTATACTTGTCCATTATGATGGAGAATGCAAGCACGCTTGACGAACCCGTGTGCTTGTGCGGAAGTGGTCTTGACAGTTCTTGAACAAGGTCCGCTGTCGGTGAGCAACAGCAGCTGTACAGGACTTGTTATGGGATGCGGTTGTAATCGCAGTGACGAGGGGTCCATCTGTAGTGAAGTAAGAATGAGGTGTAGTACAGCTGTTAAAAATTCTGGATGCCTCATTCATTTCGTCGACAAAATGTATGTCGATAGAGTCGGCGATATGTCGCAACATGAAGTCACCCTTCTCGTTGGTGAGGCATAGGCCGTCGAGGCTGGTAGTCCTGGATAGTGCTACGTAGTCTAGCATCAGTGAATGGCGCTTGTCGTATTCGTAGACTGCATGGGCGTATGTGGCATGCGTAGCCTACTTTACAAAGCGGGTGTCAATCAATCTGGCATCACCCTCGGTCAGTATGAGGCCATCGCCGAGCCTCTTCCTCTTAAGAAATGAAGAGGACACTGCGTCGTTCTGGCGGACTAAGTGCACTTTACGGTGCGATGATGTGAATATCTTACCTAAAGTTCGTGAATGTATTCATCCGGGTTCGAGCAATGCTTCAATATAGCTTACCGAATCATAGGAATATAAATGTAATGTTTATTAGGCTGCTATAAAAGCGGAGCCAACACTGGAACCACAAACGTTAATCTGATATGACGCCTGTATCCTAGGAGTACGCATCGTAGGAGCATCATGTAATGTATGTTGCTTTGTTGCAAGACGTTACAAACATTACTTTCTTACAAAAATTACATTGCAAGACATTACTCCTGTATAGGCTGTTTTTCCAAACCAGTTTATAGTCTTAGAGTGGCTCTGTGGTAGAATACATGATTTGCCACGCAGAATGCTTCAGTTCGATTCCTGCTGGGGTCCTAATTTTTTATTCTTTCCATTCGTCGTGTCAACGCTGTCGATGTCGGTTTTTCTTAACGCTCTCGCATTTAAGTTGCCAATGTCTGTTCTTGTCGTTCCTGGGTAGGTATAAATTGTCAATCACCTGCGGCGCATACCCGTAGACCGCGGCCCGTGGTAGAAGGGGTATATGCCACACGTGTCTGCAGAAACGAGTTTGACGACGTATGCGACAGCATTTCCACGTTATTCATGTCATGACCCGACAGTCATATGCGTCAAATCGGGTTACCCTCCTACGCCAATTTTGCTCTACACCAAGTTGAGGAGGCGATCATGAGAGCACCCAGATGTAGGCGGCTAGACAGATAGATAGGTAGATAGATATATACGTAGATAGAAACGCTCAAAGTTCCAAAGGTTCGGTAAGAATTGCTTGGCAGTTGGTAATAATAATAATAAATCATTATTTATTATTGCTATTATTATTATTATTATTATTATTATTGTTTATTTTTATTGTTTTTTTGCGTGCGCCAGCACGAAGACCTTACGGTTGTTCCTGGGTACGTTAAATAAATGATTGATTGATTGATTATTATTATTATTATTATTATTATTATTATTATTATTATTATTATTATTATTATTATTATTATTATTATTATTATTATTGTTATTGGGTTTAACGTACCAAAACCACGATATGATTATGGGAGACTCCATAGTGGAGGGCTCAAGTAATTTCGTCCACCTGCTGTTCTTTAACGTGCACCTAAATCTAAGTGCACGGGCCTCAAACATTTTCGCCTCCATCGAAAATGCGACCGCCGCGGTAGGGATCTGACCCCGCGACCTTCGGGTCAGCAGTTGGGCGCCATAACTACTAGACCACCGTAACGGGCCAGGATAATAACACAGGCGCAAAGAAGCGGTTCCATGACTTCGGCTGCACTTGGCACAACTTGCGCAACATCTCCTTCAAGGTTCAATTGAAGCCTTCAACAAAGTCATTGCAGATCGGGTGGTAAGGCATCAAGCTTAAGTGTTGACCAGGAATCAAAGCATTCACCTCTTCCATCAGCTTTGACGTGAAGCTGGATGCTTCGTTACAAAGAACCTTCAGTGGAAATCCTATTCAGAGAAACATTTCCTGTAGCCCATCTGCTCCAGTTGCCCGACTGAATGCGGGCAAAACCACCGCGTCCGCGTATTACGTGGTAAAATCAGCCAAGGTTAGAATGTAGCGACCACCCTTCCTTGAAACTAGCGTCAGAGGTCCGATGAGATCTACGGCCAGACGTTCTAATGGCCTGCCAGTCAATACATACGTCCAAAGGGAGGTTTGCCTACTTTGTCTTTAGGATATATCCATTGACACGGGTCGAATGATTTAACCAATCTTCTGACTTCCTCCTCCGCGCTGGCCAATAACACGACTCCAAATCTTAATCCCTCGTCTTCTTGACACCTTGGCGTCCAGATATCGGAGAATCGTGTGCAAGTTCAGCACTTGGACATGCAAAGCCTTTGGAACTACCGTTGTTGTAAAGTTTTTGCTGGAACCAAGTGGTAACAGCTGTACGAGGTTGTTTCTGAAACATAATTGAGTTGTAGAAAGCTGTTTTGCCCCGGATGATGATGTCAATTTTCGCCTTACACACGTCAAGCAACCGGTCTTTCTCTTGTTCTTGTCGAAAGGGCTGTGTTATTTCCAATTCCCCAAACTTAGCTGTCATCAGCTTTCGGTGATGTCCTATGTTTGAAACAACAACCATAAGCGTGCTTTGCATCCCACATGCGTCGTTGATGTTCTCTTTAGGCTTCAGTGCCTGATTACTCACCTACTTCCGGTTCGCTCACTCCTTCCACGTTGTGTCTGAGTCATTAGCGTCACGGGCACACCGAACATTTCCTGCAATTATATTGTAAAGGGGGACCTCACATATTTGACTATCGCGATTCCGAAAAATAGGGTGATGAATATGTATTTCTGTTTGCGGTACCGTGACACACTGACCATCGACCATCAGGACACTGGAACCAAGGTGTTGGTTCCAGTGTCCCTGAAGACTGAGCCAGTGTGGCCAAACACATCTTCCCCTAACACCGGCAAGTTTCGTGTAGCCGTTGCGGTGCCTGTTCTGAGGGCATTGACAATGTATTAATTGCGAAGCATTTCTTAGTGGACCTCAGGCATTTTGGTCGTTTCTATCTATGTATCTATCTATCTATCTATCTAGCTATATTTCTATCTACCTTTCTAGCCGCCTACGTCTGGGTGCTCTCCTGGTCGTCTCCATAACTCGCTATATGCCAAAATTGGCATAGCAGGGGATCAGTGTATGACGAACACAATCCACTCTTCATGATATGAATAACGCAAAATACCTGTTGCGTACGTCATGAAACCCTTTCTCACAGTCACGTGTGGCACATACCCGCATATCAGAGTTCATGTTATGCGGGTATGTGCCACAGGTGATACAGTGTCTCAACCAGCAAAGTAACAGCGAACACACACATTGACACGCAAGGAAAGTGATAATAATATTAATTTTAGAAGATATGCCCCGAAACCACGATATAATTATGAGAGATGCCAAAGCGAAGGGCTCCGGCAATTTTGACCATCTGACATTCGTTAACGTGCACCGAGATCGCACAGTACAAGGTACTCTATCATTCTGCCTCCATCGAAATACGACCGCCGCGGCCGGAATCAAACCAGCGACCTTCGGGTCAGCAGCCGAGCACCGTAACCGTTACACCACCGCGGCGGACGCAAGTAAAGTGACGGAGCTGAAGACAGAACACCCCTGGAAGACGCTCAACTACCATTCACTCGTCCATGTGGACCGCAACGTGGACCACGTGTATTACAAAACGGTGTCAATGCTTCTTTACAATAAATCTGCCGAGAGAACGAGGCCTCTCATCCTTACCAGTGACTTCAACATTGACTTATCGAGAGCCAACAACGCCTGATCCTTAAGCTGCGTGAAAGATGGCTTGGATGTGGACAGGGCATCAAGAGTCCTCGCTGCCACGTCCAGGACAGGAGGAATCGTAGATCATATCGTAAGAGGCATCCAGGATTTCCACCACCTGTGCACCTCGCACTCAACTACTCTTACACTCCTCGTAGAAGCAATCACGAACGGATCAGATAACAAGTCCAGTCCAGCTGCTGTTGTTCACTGATCACGGAGCTGATGACCTTGTTCAAGAACTGTCAAGAACCCCTCCTACTCATACACACAGGTTCGTGAAACGTGCGTGAGTTCTCCTTCATAACGGAGAAGTATAAGAATAACTATAACACAACTGTAACAACTGTAACTGTGACTGTAACGTACGTGCAGTGCGCTTGCACGTGCCACTCGGCTGCGTACCATATATCTAGGGAAACTTTCCTGAATAAAACTTAGTTGCCAGTAACGCCTGTCCTGTGCATCTGTGCTCCTTCTGTGTCCGATTCAGATTCGGGCTATCCAGTATTGAAGAATATAAGCACTACGTATCAGCTTCTCGAGTCTGGTGTTGGTAACACCCATGTTGCAGTTGGCATCGTTACGCAACTGTATATAACTGTTTATATGATACACATGCGACTCTTCAACACATGAGTGTGCGTATACCACTTCCACATTTCGCTAACGTCATTCCATAGCGTTTCGCTCAATGTGAAAAATTACGCCACAGTGACAATGCCGAGCATGCTTCGCATAACATCGATTCCCACGGCACGTGGGATCTGTCGAATTTTTCGTGTGACGAGTCATTGGTACATCCGGACGGCTGTAATTTCTGGTCGGGTGTCACTATACAATCTGTCGTTGTCTTTGACCCACCATTTTGTGAGCATGCCTTCGCATCATAGCTTGGCTTTTCACCATAACCACAGAAGAATACTCTGGTTTTCGCGCGGCAATAGAATTCTCTGTGTGCGGGTCGATCAAAGACGAAACATCTAAGAGGAGGCTGAGTAGAGATAAACCCCTTTTGCTCTTCGAGTGTGTTGCTCCCTGACTTGCATGAAAAGCAACAAGTTTGTTTACCGCTGGGCCTTTTAGAATATATCAGCAGCTTCTGCCATTTCTTCCACTCTCTTGCGTTTCTTCTCCCTTGAGAGAAGTGCCAAGCGATTGTGACAGTTACTGAGAAACTGCTCAGCTACGATGAGCTAAGATGCAAAGCCGTTTTTGACATTTCCAGCTATTTCCAGCTGTTTCGCCATCTACCGGCTTCGTTTCCCGAAACTGTTCACGATATCCTAGCCTGTTCGAAATGTTTGTCATTTTCGGCTTGAAGCCTTGTAGTGGCGACATGCCAAGGGATGGGCAATGACCTTTGTGTTCTTAGTGAAAGTGTATGTTGCTTGCTTATTTTTTCATCAGGAGAAATTATCCGCGCACTGGCTCCGAACTGCATTCTAGATAAATATTTTGAAATGCATCACTTGAAGCCGCTCAGCGTTGAATGATCGCCACACTAAGTGTTGAAACAATTGAATGGCGACGCTTGTTGCTTAAACGTTGTTATTGTTTTGATATAAACTATGCTTTTAGAGGCTACTGCCGCTAGCTTACTCACTTGAAGACAGTTAACGCCGAGGAATTTGTACTTACTGCTGGAGAATTATCTGGAAACGCTCTGACGTAGGGCTCCATCGCAAAAAAATTCCTTGCGAATACGGCGTAGAAGTGGAGCTCGTGTCGTCAGATGTGACATTTACAGCAGTTCCATGAGTAAATATTTCAAGGACAGAAGCTGAACAACCTATAATTAGAAAGGCGCATGCGAGCATACAACTTGGCACAGCAACAACCAGCGCCCCAACACCAGCTGCAGTAGTCGTGGAGGCGGCGTGGGTCTCATCAGGTGGCTGCAGTGACTATTTGGCTGCCCTAGACTCAAATGATGTACCTACATATCGAGACAATGCATCGAAGATAAAAAGTGGTGAACCTCGAGTATAATTTCATGTGCCGGTGTCTCGAACAAAATTATTTTTCAACGTTTCGGCAGTACTTCCTATATTTATTTGCACCATAAAAACGTACCATATAGTCCATGAAAGATATTGTGAAAGAGGCCCATCCAGAAATGCGAAAAGCAAATGCGAACAAAAACGTAGTGTCACCAGCAATGACATGAAAAAAGGAAAAGGTAGCGAAACGGCTGGACGAAGGTAACAAATGCACCTGTAAGGCCTTCGTAAAGAAACATCGTAACAAAATGAAGACCATGAAATAGTACATGTCATATAAAAATAGCATATATATTGTGTATCATTGTCCAGGCAAATACGAATATATGCTATAGAAAATTGATTTGCTCTGGCTAAGAGTTCGCTTAGGAGAATACATTAATTATGCTTTCGTGTTTAAAGATTCTTCGTACAAAATTTTAAAGCAATCCTATGTCAAGAAGGCTGAGTCGCTTACTTTAGAATTGTTTTTTCTTTTAGCGAAAATATGTGAAAACTAGAGTTCTTTTCGAGCAATTGTTTTAGAGAAAGGCACCTGGTTATTCGCTGTACCTAGTTCGGTGCGGAAGTGCTTAGCATCTTTGAGTTTTTCAGAGCATTTTCGCACGCGTAATTCCCAGGCGCCAATATGTCTGCCAAGGCTACGACCTCACTCCTCTGGAAAGCGCAGACCGGCGGCGGCGAGTCGCGCGCGGCGGCAGCGGAGTGGGCGAGAGCTGCCGGCTCCAGTGCGTGACAGCACTCATCCTGGCGCATGCGCAGCAAGGCTCTTGAGGATCCACGCGAAACTGGCTCGGCTAGGCCAGTGTAGCTAACGCTACAAAACAAATTCCTGACATTATTGATCGCCTCGCCGCTGTTGAAGCAACACTTTCTTCCCCGAAAAGTAGTACTGCACTCATAGGCGTGTGCACGAATGTGGTAGGAAGGGCGCCCCCTTTATTCATCTAAAGTTGGCGGTAAATTTCGCTGATAATGTTACTGAGACGGACCTATCCCGTCATTGTTCAAAGTGCTTGAGCATGGCCACGCAATGTTTTGGCGCTAATGGTGGTTAAACACCCCTGATGTGGCAGTCCAAGAACTGTTTACTTCCAGTCTTCACGCCCCAAAATCCAGGGACCAAAGGTTGACATGCTTGACAAGCATGTGGTCTACCTAACTCAACCAGTGAGAAGGGAGGGGTGGCGGCTCTGTATTGGCATTTGGCTCCTCCCCCTACCTGATAGGAAAACCTTTGCACGCCTGCCTGCTGTTAATACCACCGAAATAGTAATGAGTATTGGACCCATGGAAACTACCGCCATCAGCGAACGTTAAAGGGGTGGTGCCACCAAAATTGTGGCTTGCTCGTTCTTCGCTGTAAGCATTTCCTATAGCTCCCGGAAGCATGTTGCACGCACCGAGATTCATGTATTCTCGCTAAATAATTTAATATCGCCTTTTTATGTGGACAACTTTCGGTTTCGGTTTCTGGGCGCCGAGGTTCGGCATTGACGTAACAGTGTAGGACCTTGGTCACGTAGCCACACCAGGCTGTGACGCACATAGCCAGGAAGCGATCGAAACTCGGCGAGTGATGTAGCAGCCGATGCTTTTCCGGTACTACAGTGAACTTCAATATATTCTAGTTCACTACAGCCGGTACATTCGTTGCGGAGGTGGCGGAGGTCCGGCGGTCACTCACATCACTACAGTAGACGTCACTACAACTTTCGTTGCCCATCCTACAGAGCTACGTCAGTGTTGGCGCGCTAGCGATGGGTCTCGGTAGGGAGAATGGGCATTTTGGTCCACTTTGCAAGTGAATTAATATATTCTAAATGTTTGCTGGGTCCCACCCTTCTTGTGGTGTGTCCTTGCTTAAAGAGGAAACCCCAAGAGGCTTGTTATAGCCTCGAAGTTTGATGGCACCACCCATTTAGGATAGGTTGAAGACCGATCCCGATGGGTCAACTTTATATTTTAGGTCGGGATTATGAACAGTCCAAGTCATACGGGGGATCAGATGTAATCATATGCATTTTTTGACGTCCACGGTCAAACCTCAACTTACGGGCGAAACTATACATTGCGTTTACAGGTTAAGAAAATATCTCCCAAGGAAACTCGTGCGTATTCGCGAAGTTGTTCAGGTTTAAGGTGAAGGATCTTGGTTTTATGGCTTGATGTTGGTGTTATGGTGGTTTACGTTAATGGCACTCTATTTTGTAGGAAAAGCTACCATAGTTTGGAATTTCTCACAGAGGATGCTACTGCGTTCAATACAATAGGCTGCATATAAACAATAAATGTTTAATTATAAATAATAAATGATTTGCAAAATTCGTGCTCTCGTAGTTCTGCCTTCTAGCGCTTGTGAAAGTATGTTCGGCGTTCGCAATTCCTCTGCAATAACATTATTTCAAAACCGCTTCTTTTTCCGCCAACACGTCATGTCTTTTTTCAGATATAGCTCGCGTTGCCAACCACCGTGATGATCTATCATTTAACAGAAATGTGGTTATCTTCAAAGATATGCAATGCTGGTATATGATGGCGCTAGCCGCTATTCTAGGTACGCGCTTGGCTTCGAATCATTCCGATTAGTGTCGGAACGTACTGGCGGCCGCAAGAGTTTTCGGGATCTGCAGCGCCTGGCGGAGCGACGGAAAACTGCATTGCTGCGTCACCTGCCGTGACGCGGCGCGTGTTGAGGCTATTCGGCCACGGCATCGACGATTAGATGCTGCAACGGCACGTTGTCGAAACCCGCCGTCGCCAATCGCCGAGGTCGATAGCCTCAACAGCCGCCACGTCACTGTAGGTGACGCAGCAATGCAGTTTTCCATCGCTCCGCCACGCGCTGCAGATCGGGCAAACTTTTGCGGTCGACAGTACGTCTCCGATTGTCGAAAAAGCAGGCAATGCTGCGTGAAGTTAACAATGTTGCTTGGCGTGCAAAAACGTCTGTGATTGCTTAAGTGAAGATGTACGCTAGCGTCCCTGATTTTCCGCGACTGTCCGTGACTAGAAGAAACTTGTGCGTGTATGTTACGTGTGTATGTAACCCGAGTAAGTAGACATTGCTACACCTGTCGGAGGCTGCGTAGGCATACCTTCAGCAAAAGCCTCGCAGATAATTGATAGTTTTGGGTATGCAGTATCGGTGTCGTTAGCTTTGGTGGTGACAACTTCCGATTTTTTGACGGTAGGTAAAATTGCTTGTTTGCTTTTGTTTCGTTCATGATGGCATATCAGTTGAATTATTGTGACGTTATAGCCAACATTAGGATGCGGGGTTACTTCTCAATAAATTTTAGTTTTCAGTGAGTGCCTCCCCCGTGTCTTCTTCCTGTGCCCAGTTTTCCACGCACTGAATCTCGCCATGAAAATATACCAGCTCGCCCAGTAGACCACTTAACTTAAGTAAACATTGTAACGAAGAAAGTAAGTTAACTGATCTTAATCTAATGTATGCTAAAACAGGGCTAGCGCCATAATATCCCTTAAAATTTAGTTAAGAACGCCTATAATGTTTGAGTACGAAAAGTATTTCAATTTTTATCGATGTGAAGGTGGTGATAGATGGCGATATGGCATCATCATCGCTGTGCTAACACATGGCTGACTAGACGAGAACAAAAGCCGCTCAATCACGGCTTGTGGTGTAAACGTTTAAATGTTCATACACATTAGTCACCATGAAATGATCTCTCGTGCCCGTAGTCTTATGACCTATAAAGCTTTAGCATCAGATTCCCTCACTCACGCATAGTTTTCAAGTGTGATTTTATCTTCCCTAAAATAATTACGTGTTGGATGTATTGTGTGTCTTCTGCTACTGCGGGTTCAGCCGAGAATTTTGCGAATTTATGATATGACTTTAACTTTGCAAATCTAATGACTGAACTAGTCGGAACGACGTCCACAAAGGGTAACAAATTAGACATTGTACTCCCTAATACTACTGTACCTTGTAACTTTCTCCAAAATGTTCTCATGCTTTAGTGAACATTGTTCAATAATCTTTATATTAGATGGCAATTCGGGCAACCGAGGTATACCCGGCGTTGCCCTAAATCTCATTTTTGCTTTAATAAAGGAGACATAACACATAACATTGATGGCTGCAGCCTTACCTTTTGTGAAGAAACAATGGAAGTCAATTTGCAATTGCTTAAGAATCGATTAAAACACATCCAAACTAAAGACATGCCCTCTCGTGTAGCCCATTGTGGCCACCTTTTGGTGCGGCCTAATACCTTCTTAAAACGACCCTTCACGGTGGTCTTATGCTTATGGTGCTCGAGTGCTGGCCCCAAGGTCGCGGGACGAAATTCCAGCCGTGGCGGACCCATTTCATAAGAGACGAAATGCTAGATGCCAATGTGCTTAGGTTTAGGTGCACGTTAAATAACTCCAGAAGGTCGAAGTTGCAGGAGTCCTCCACTGTGGCATGCCTCATCATATCCTGGTTTTGGAATGTAAACGCCCCAGCGAAGCTTGCGCTGAGGGACATGTGTATCTCGTGGTGTTCCAAAAACCCTCCTCGCCTGTGCTGTGCGTGTTTACGGCTAAACTGAATAGAAACCTGAGCCGACGGCGGCACGCGGGCCCGGCTTGTCCGACTGATTAATTATGGGGGCGCGAGTCGGTGACGGAAACTTGAAAACAGAGACTCTCTCAGACAGAATGCCATACTTGCCGGTCAGAGGCGTAGCCAGAAATTTTTTTCGGGGGGGTTCAACCATACTTTGTGTATGTTCGTGCGTGTGTTTGTATGTGTGCGTGTATATACACGCGAGCAAAACTGAAAAATTTCGGGGGGGGGGGGGGGTTTGCACCCCCCCAACCCCCCCTTGGCTACGCCCCTGTTGCCGGTTGTACGTTTGTCGTCCTCCGCGAACACTACATGGTAACAGCGTACGTTCGAACGTGCAACGAACGATCCGATGGAGTTGTCGCAGGCTCAGCAAGGAAGTGAGTGGCCGCAATGGAAGCGGCGTTTCGAAAGTTTTCGCATCGTGAGTTGCCTCGCCTCGAAATATTCCGTGGAAGAAGTCTACGCATTAGTCTACTTTATGGACGTAAAAACAGAAGACGTCCTTGCCTCATTAAAGTCGCCAAAGGAAGAGAAGAACGGCTAAAACGATGTTCTGCAGGCGTTCGAAAACCACTTCGTAGGTCGACGGAATATCGTCTACGAAAGAGCGACATCCTTCAGAAGAGAACAGCGGGAAGGAGAAGGTATCGAAGAGTTCGTCAAAGAGCTACACCGACTGACCAAGCTGTGCAACTTCAAAGTATTGCATCACGAGATGATTAGGGAACGTATAGTAGTGGGTATCACAGACCGCATGCTATCAGAAAGAATGCAGCTGGACACGCAGCTGACCCTCGAGAAGGCCAGCACCATTGTTTGGAAGTGTGAAGTGGTTAAGGAACAAGCTGCTACGCCGCACGGCTACAGTGAAGGAAAGGTGGGCAGATTCGGCCAGGCTCGTACGCCAACTGTGCCTCCAGGAAAGCGAAAGATGCTTGCAACGCAAACTAAGAAGTCGTCCGAAGCAGAAGCGAAGCAGTGTAAATTCTGTGGCTACTCGCAGCACATTTCAGGAAAGTGTCCTGCAGAACAAGCGCTTGTGCGTGTGTCTCACCTGGCCCTGTTTATTTTGCGCAGTTTTTCGTAGAAAACGCGGCATGCAAGAGTGCCATCAAAAGGGACAATTTGGCGTGTCTGCATAGGAAGAGCATCAATGCGCGAGATTACTGGTAACAACGATACGTTTCTTGGAGTCACCTCATCCAGCTGCCACAACAAGTGGATGGCTACTGTATATATCAATAGGTCGCCTGTCACCTTCAAAATGAGTAAATGAGCAGATGTGACTGTGATTTCTCTCGAAATGTACCAAATAGATTTTAAGAATCTGCATCTCCAGAAGCCAGATATCTTGAGGGGACCCAACCAGTAAAAACTACCTGCCTCCGGCATATCTTCGAGCCATCTACCTAGTTTCGCCGTCTACCGGCTTCATTTGACAAAACTCTTCCCTATAGCCTTTAGGTGTGAAATGGAACCTCCGGAGAAAGGCCATTATTGTGCTCTGGTGATTCATTGACTCATCTGGTGACAGGCGACCGAAGACATTCAAGGCTTTACCACTGAGGCGTAACTAAGTGCTGTAGCCCACTTCTCCTCACTGCACTATTCACTAACAGATATGCACTCGAACTTCTTTAAACATGCATAAAAATCTGACGCCACCTGCCAAACGCTGGTGTTAGGTTGCGAGGATTCATCAAGCACGGGCTGCTTTGACTTCTGTCAGGTTCTCGGTCGCGCCCTGTTGGTTCTCGGCTGCCTTCGACCACAGCCAGTCGAATTCGTAATTGAAAAGTTCGCGCTTCTATTCCCAGACTTTATTTGACCGCCTGTCTCCGCGACACGTTCTTCACGCGCGTTGACAGATTTCTCGTGAGCCCCCTGTAACTGCGTATCTACCCACGTCCTTAACTCGGCCCCATGAAGCCTGATGCGTTCATGTAGCGTTAAAATCTCTTGATTACTCATCTTTACCACAAAGATCTTAACTCAGTGCAAACTGCTTCATCCTGTCGCTGCGGACGCCAATTGTGAGGGAAGGTTTGTGAGATCACGGCAAATTAAATAGTCCTTGCCGAGAGGAAGGAAGCCATTTGTAACTGGAGTGATAATATCTTTAAGCAACAAGGAATGATGACGAAGTTAGCGCGTTAAATGTACTCAGCGAAGACATGCTATGACTTCAAACACAACACACGTTCTTGAATCGCTGAAGTTCAAACACATTAAGAAGTATCCCACTGTACTACGGAATGTTTGCAATGGTTGAATGCCCAAATAGTTCCAGGATCGGGTCCGCCCACCGCCTTCGCTTTTGCCGAGCAAGAGCGCTTACGCCGCAACGCCAGCGAGCGGCACCCATCTAAGAACTTAGGCACACAGACTATGCACACACGCGCGAAAAACTAAAAGTTATATCATCGTGTGACTACGATGTCTCGCATTTAATTTTACCGCGCTCACGACGTACCATTCACAGCCATGAAGCAAGGGCCCCTGGTATTTGCGGCCAGACATATTTCTATTTACTTGTTTGTGGAGACATTGTTCCTACCGATATTCGAGGGAAGTGAAACGTGCTTCACGAGAGTGCTGTGCGTGCGCCCTTGTTGCTTCGAGAGTGAAAATTTCTATGCGGCAGGTGGAATGAAAGAACTTGCTCGAAAGAGGATAACCGCGGACAAACACGCCTATGGGAGGCGCGATTTTCATTTGGCAGAAAGATAGCGCGGTTAGCACACTCGCGTTCCTGCACTGTTGAAATGGTGGCTGAGTGGCGGCACTGATGCGTTCGCACGAGCTGTTCCTTAGAAAACCGCCGCAAACGCCGCACGTGTGTTTGTGATGACACGCGCGTTTTTGCAGCCGTTTTCCATTGCGCCGCTTTCGCGCGTTCCGCGCTCTCTTTTTGTCATGACGGCCGTAGTGCGAGCTCATAGCAAACTCGTGTACACGAGTAGCTGGGGCCATCCTGCACAGTACCCATGGTTGATGATTGCCACGACAGTACCACGCTAGTTTCAAAGATTGCCCTGACAATGTGGTGGCGGCGGACACTTTTATTTGAAAGGCACCTTCAGCTATCCTTTCTGAAATGTTTGGCATTTTCGGCTTGTATCCTCCTAGTGGCGACATGCCTAGAGATAGACAATGAGTTTTGTGTAGTAAGCTAAAGTGTAAATAGCCCACTAATAATTACTTCAAGATAAATTCTCTGCGCACCGGCTCCGCGCGGAATTCTAGATCAATGTTTTTTAAGACAGTTAACTTGAAGCCGCTCAGCGTTGAATGATCGCTACTCTAAGTTGTTAAACAATAGATTGGCAGCGCTTGTTGCTTAAACGTTGGTGCAGTTTCGATTGAAATTATATTTTCATAAGGCTCTGCCGCTAACTTATTCACATGAAGATCGTTAACGCCGAGGTATATGCACTTTGTGCTGGGGAATTCTCTGGAACATCTCTGGCCCAGGCTACCATCACAAAAAAGTGGTTGCGAATAAGTCCTAGGAGTGCAGCTCATGTCGTCAGATGTGACGTCCATAGCAGTTGAATCAGTAATGATTTCAAGGAGAGGAGCTGAGCAACCTCTAATTACAAAAGCGCAAGCGAGCATACAGCTGAACACAGGAACAGGCACAGCAACAGCGTAAACAACACCAACAGTAGCAGTGGTGGAGGCGGCGTAGGTCTCATCAGGTGGCTCATCAGATGACTCATCAGATGAATCTCGGGTGCAACGTCGGATACCGGTGTCTCAAAAAACAAAAGAAAATTATTTTTCGGCAGCAGCTTTATATTTATTTTCATTATATAAACTTACCTTAGAGGTCCTCAAAAATATTGTGTCACCAGGCATTGTCACCAGCAATAACATGGAAAAAAGACAAATGTGGCAAAACTGCAGGACGTAGAGAGAGAGGAAGAGAAAAGCAAGGAAAGACAGGGAGCTTAACTAGGCGCACGTCTGGTTTGCTACCCTGCACTGTAGAACGAGGTAAGGTTCGAAAAAAAATTCACCATCTCCCACTAGAAAGAACCATGTGCGGATGCGATGGAGCGCATGGGCCGACTTAAATTCCCGTTCATCACGGGCAGTTTGCCTGATGTTAACGTGTCCTTGCATGTGGAGCACGCCATGAATTCACTGTAGTTGCTGTCGCTGTTGCTCGTCCCGAACTCTTGTTGGAGAACGCCACGGGGGTTCATCGTGCATCTGCAGAATCTCGTTCCCTGGCGCCATCACGTCATTGCTGAGAGAGTGTAAAAGGGAGAGGCCACAGCGTCTTACCCAGCCCCTTACACAGGCCCGAACGCGCTAGCGCGTGCCAGCACACGTGGTTTTGTCTGCGTTACGCCAAGCTAGGGCAGCATACGGCAGTCCAGGACCCTAATGTGCTCTGCACGTATCATCATCAAGGCGGTCGAAGAACAAGACCAAGAAGATTTTTCCTTGGCGCGAGCGCGCACCCAATGTTACCGATGGCTATGATAGGTTTTAGAAAGGGGACGGTCGCCAATGAAACTACGGACGAAGCCCCGCGCAAAAGCTGCTTGGCATCGAACAGAGAGACAGATGAAAAGAAGGGAAGATGGATGGACACAGTCATGATGAGCGCACATGGGGGAATGCATCCAGTTTACAGGCGGTCACTCAGATCGGTTTGTTTTCGGTATTTCAGTAGCGCTAAAGTTGCTTTCTGCGCCCTCGAAGCACATGTGCAAGGTCCTAGAATATTGTTTACAGAAATTGGTCTCGAGTCCAGTTGGTCCAAAAGCATCTGGAGACCGCATCGCTGTGCGTCATGGCAAGTGGAGCTGCACAGGACGTGGTCGATTGTCTCTTCGGTTGCGCAGGAGTTGCATGTAGACGTGTCCGCCATACCGATACCAAACGAGTACGCCATTGTGTATTCAACACCCAACCAAAGGCAGAATACCAGCGTCGCATCAAAGCGGGATATAGGCGATGGTAACCGTAGCTTGAGCGAAAGATCAAGTTTACGTAGCTGACGCGTTTGGAAGCTAGAACGCGGCCGAAACGTGCGTATAAGATTCCGAGCCAGCAAACAAATTTGTCTTATCGCATCAGTCCTTGACTGAGGGATCGGAACAACTCTTTTCCTTGATGGGCTGACCGAAATCGCCAAGCTTGCGCGGAACACACAGCATAGTCACAGCGAAAGCTGGAAGCGCGGCCTTTCTAGAGTCCGTTGCAAACTCTATTCGGGCAACCTAATACAAGTACACATGCAACGTACCGACTATGTCATAAATTATCGTAATTTTCATGAAGTAGGGAAGCACCCACTATGCCATTTTTCGTCATTCCAAGGAGAAGCGTGGCACCGCAAACATCAATAAGGCATTATGTGCAATTTGTGCTCTGGCTGATGATGATGAAGAATTAAGGCTGGGCTCTATGTAACAGACAGACCGACAGAAAACTTTATTCAGGTCCTGAGGAACTGCGTTGTAACGCCCCTTTTAGGGGAATCTGTAGCAGTCGCGGGCCGCTCCCACGTAGTAATGTTTCGGAAGCATTCAACGACCCAATCGTTGCGCAATTCGCAATGTGCGCCTCCTGGTTTTGTTTTACTCGTATACATATGTTAAAACCATGCCTTCCCCGACATGGCGCCTGTATAATAAATAACAAATACGTGATGCACCTGTAAGGCCTTCCTAAAAAACATCGTAAAAAAAGGAGTACAACGCAATAGTGCATGCAATTTAAAACAGACGAGTGTAAATATTGAAGGTCATTGTGTTGGCAAATACATATATATATGCTAGATTATTGTCTCGTTCAGGCTAAGCGCTCGTTGAGGGGAGTACAGCGTTTTGCCGGGCGCAAACATTTTTTATGCGCATTACAAGCAGTATTTTCCTAGATCTTCAAAATCGCTGTTAAACGTCGCGTCGAAGCAGTCCAAGGTTGTAAAATAATCAGTGGCTATCACGATAGTGCCTAATACGAACTCTGAGTGCAGCTTCATGTTGGGGCAGGCAAACTGTGTTTGATGTTTTGGCTTCCCGCAAAGTATCGACTACGCCAGAAATCATATTTTTTTGAAGTAGGACAGCACCTATTGCGTCATTATTCGTCTCTCGGCGGATAAGCGAGGGACCCGCTACACATTGAAGCAAAGCGTAACCACGACGCGGATAGATGGATGGATGAATAAACTTTATTTCGGTCCCTCGGAAAGTGCTCTAGCACGTTGCGGGCCGCTCCCACGTCGGAACAGAAAGACCAAGTCTCTCTGCTGCGTCGCGGGCCGGCTGGACCGCCCATAGTTGTGCTTCGAGTCCGGAGCTGGTAATGGCATCTTCCCATTTTGACGGCGTGATGACTTCGCCGCCGTGTAACGCGGGGCACTGCCAGAGCATATGTTCGAGATTAGCGATATCTGCGCATAATGAACATGCATTACGTGGCTGTATTTCAGGATAGATCTTGTGCAATAGCGCGGGGTTAGGGTACGCCCTGAGCTGAAGTAGCCTGAGTGTCAGAGCCTGTGGTCTGTTTCATTTTCTGTGTGGTGGAGGGTATTGTCTCCGCCCCAGGTAAAAATGCTTGGCGATTTCGTTATACGAGGTGGGAGGGTCCCGATTCTCCAAAACCTCAGCGCGCCCTCCGGTAGCTACGCGGTCTACTAGTCCTCGCGCAGCTACGAGTATGTGGGCCGACTCATTGAGATTGGGCGGGGCTCCCTCGTTCTATCCCACATGAGCTGGGAACCAGACGAGTGTGTGTGGCTCGATGTTCTTGTCGCGGAGGATCCGCAAGGCCGGTTCCGAGCTGGTGCGCTTCGCAAATGCTCCAATCGCTGATCTTGAGCGGCTGTAAATCGTGGACCTCCTGTTGCCCAGCGAGGCCAAGGCAATCGCAGCTTGCTCCACTATTTCGGAAGCCGTCGTCCGGACCGTCACCGTGTTTGTCATTATGCCCTCGTGGTTGATGCTCACTGCCACATACGCCTTCCCCTCGAGATACCGGGCCGCGTTGACGAAGCAACTGTCCCCGGCCTGATCGTGAGCCCTTTCTAAAAAAGCCTTTGCGCTGGTCTGTCTCCTACCCTCGCTATGCTCGGGGTAGACGTTTCGCCGGATGGGGACAACGGTGATTCGTCCTCGCTGTTCACGAGGATTGCAGCAGAAGCGAGACTCGATTTCCGTCGCTGGAGTCGCCAACTCCCGCAGAATGTTCCTACCGGAACGCGTGGTGGACAGCCTGGCGAATTGCACCCTCTCCTGAGCCTCCGCAATTTCTTCCAGCGTGTTTTGCATTCCGAGACGAAACAGTCTCTCCGAGTTTGTGTACATGGGGAGCCCGAGAGCTCTCTCGATGACCTTCCTGATTAACGCGTTGAGCTTGTCACGCTCCGCTCTCTGCCAGTTGTGCATGGCTGCAAAGTAGGTAAAGTGGCACATCACAAAGGCGTGCACTAGCCTTACGAGATTGTCTTCCACAAGTCCCTGTTGCCGGTTGGCAACCCTCCTTATAAGTCTGATGGCATTGTCGATTTTTCTGGCGAGTCTCGTTACCGTAAAGTTATTTAAGCCGTTCGATTCGATAGTCATACGAAGAACCCAGAGGGAGTCGACCCTGGGGATGAAGCAGCCCTCACCTGTCCTAAGAGTGATCCTGACATCCTCTACTGGCTTTCAACCTTTCTGTTTGGGGCCCCTGCGCTTGGGCCTGTGCAGCAGGAGTTCTGATTTCCGCGACTAGCCCCGAAGACCAGACGCTTTTAGGTAGTTTTCCGTGACCTCAATAGCTTCCTGTAGCACAGCCTCTATTCGTCCATCGCTGCCTCCAGTACCCCATATTGTGATGTCGTCGGCATAGATCGTGTGGTTATTTTTGATGACTTCGGATAGTCTTTAGACAAACCGATCATGGCGAGATTAAAGGGCGTCGGGGATAAGACGGACCCTTGTGGCGTCCCTCTGAAGCCAAGCCTGACCGGGTCCGAGGCGAGGTCGCCCATTTTGAGAATAGCCTCTCCGTCTGTCTGGAATGATTTCGTGTAGTGATGGAAGCGCTTGCCAAGCCCGAGGCACGAGATCTGACTCAGCACTAAGTGGTGGAGAACGTTGTCAAATGCCCTCTCCAAGTCCAGTCCCAGTACTGCTCTTACGTCCCTTGGGTTGCGATCGATGACTTTGTCTTTGATGAGCTTCATGGCGTCTTGCGTCGAGAGGCCCGGCCTGAAGCCTATCATAGTGTGGGGGTAAATGTCGCGGTCTTCCAGGTATCGGGAAGCTCAGGATGGCATGTTCGGCAACCTTACCCACGCACGAGGTGAGCGAGATGGGCCGGAGGTTGTCGAGGCTGGGAGAGTAGCCCGGTTTGGGGATGAGGATAGTGGTGGCCCTCTTCCACATCTCCGGAACTCTACCACTCCTCCACGCCTGGTTGATGGCATCCATCACCTACTCCACCGACTTGTCATCCAAGTTTCTCAAGGCCTTGTTTGTGATCTCATCTGGACCCGGGGCCGACCTGCCGTTTAGGTCGTGCATGGCCTGTTGGATGTCCTCAATTCCAAATTCCGCGCCCAGTTCCAGGTTAGCGCCCCCCGCATAGTCGGGGGCGGAAGGGGGCGGGCCGGAGGCTATTGGTAGGTACTTCCCAATCAGTCCTGCCAGTACCTTGTTGTCTGAGGATCCTTGTCTAGCTGCATGAAGTATGCGAGTCAGTGTACATCTCTGGTTCGATTTAGTGCTGTTCTCGTTCAGCAGGTGCTTTAGGAGGTTCCAAGGGCCTCCCTTCCCCATCTGTCCGTCTACCGAATTGCAAACCTCGTCCCATTGCTACTTAGAAAGGACCTTACAGTGCTCTATAGGCAGTCACTGAGAGTTGTTACTTTCAGGTACGTCAGTAGCGCTTTAGTTGCCTTCTGCGCTCTCGAAGTACATGTCGAAGGTCCTAGAGTATTGTCTACAGAAAATGGTCTGGAGTCCACATGACCCAAAAGCATCTGGAGAGCGCATCGCTGGGCGTCATGGCGAGCGCGGCTGCACAGGGCGAGTTCGATTGTCTCTTCGGTTCCGCGGAGTTGCATGTAGAGGTGTCTGCCATACCGATACGAAACGAGTACGCCTTTGCGAACGCAACATCCAACCAAAGGCAAAATAACAGCGTCGCATCGGAGCGGGACATTCGCGATGGTGACTGTAGCTTAAGCGAAGAATCACGCTTATGTAGCTGACACCTTTGTAAGCTATTAGGCGGCCAGAACGTGCGTGTGAGATTGCCGTGGCTGATAAAGATGAAGAATTATGGTAGGGCTGTATGTAATGGGCCGGAAGCATTCTAGGACCCACTCGTTGCGCTATTCGTATTGTGTGCCTCCTAGTTGTTATTTTACTCTTCTACGACGCTCTATTACGTTTGCTAAAACCATGCGTTGCCCAATATGACGCCTATATAATAGATAAAAAATAGGTGATGCACCTCTATGGCCTTCCTAAAAGACATAGAAAAAGAGAGGACAACAAAAAATTGGGGGACGCTTAAGCTTCGCCTTTAAGAGTCGAACGCGATAGCAATATCCTGCCCCTAGTGCGCACTTCGAACGCTACGAGTGTTAAACAGAATGCGCGCACTAAGGTGTGTGCCTCATGTAATGGGTAGCATGCTTTAAACCAGGAGCAATTATGCGCGAGAAACTTTTTCGAAGCTGCGACTCACCCACTACGTGGTCTTAAGGGAATACGCGCAGTAATGTGTGTGCCTTTTGTAATGGGTGGCTGTCTTTAAACCACCAAGTCGTTATGATATTGACATGGTGTGACGCCCGATGGCAATGTACGCTTGTACCCTCCTTGCTTGTACCACGCAATATTACTGCCATATTACATCTCGTACTGTGACACCTGTATACAGGACGCGTATTTTTGAGAAGCATCAAAGTTACTTTCAGTGCAGCTCCAAGCAGAGGCGTGGCTGTGTGGTAGAACACCTGCTTGCCACGCAGACGGCCTGGGTTCGATTCTCACTCGGACCAAACATTTTTATTTTATTTGCAGCTTTTTCGATTTTTCGGTCACGGAGAAGATGATGATTTTTCGCTCACAACCAACGGTGCCAGCGCCGACGCCGACGGCGGAATTTCTGCTATACGAGCTCTTTAACGCTATCGCGTTAATAGTGCGTGGAATATAAAAGAAATGAGTATAAATATGTAGAATATTGTATAGGCAATACGAATATATAGTTTAGAATGTTGTCTCGTTCTGGCTAAGAGATCGTTGAGGGGAATACAGCCTTATGGCGTCGCGTGTAAACATTCTTTGTGCACGACATTATAAGCTGTATTTGCGTATATCTTCAAAACCGCTGTTAAACCTCTCGTCGAAGCAGTCTAAGGTTGTACAAAATTTTGCAATGATTATGATACTGCCTATTGCGAATTCTGAGTGCAGCTTTGTGTTTGGGCAAGGCCAACTGTGTTTGAAGTTCTGGGTTTCTGCACTGTACCGACTACGTCATAAATCATAATTTTGTGAGGTAGGCCAGCTACCACTACGCCATTATCCTTCTTTCTGTGGATAAACGAGGTACCCGCTACACATATGTATGGTAATATGTGCACTTTCTTAATGCTGCATGTGACTCATGACGATGAATAATTATGGCTGACAACTTTGCAGTGGGTCGGAAGCATTAAACCAAACATTGTTTGCACAATTAGCATTGTGTGATGAATGGTTGTTATTTTACGGTTGTGCCATGCTACATTGCATAGGTTAACACGATTCCTTGCCCCACATGACGCCTGTTGTCACTTGTCCTGTTAATAGGGTGGCAATCGCCAGGCAGATTCCAAGGACTGACGTATCAGCCTCCAGAAACGCACCACGAAAGCGCGGGCAATTTAGAGTAGGTCTTTTTAGTGCGCCAGCAAACGCCGGTTGTGGTCCAAAGACGAAATCGGGGCCAAGAGTTGATAACGCAAACAAAATATATTTTCAATTAAGTCAGTACAAGCATCACACACAAACATGTACACAATATAACTTAGACGGTGTTTAACACAAAGGGACAAAAAAACAGATAACGCGCTTGAAATACAATCTCATACATTACATATTGTCCAAGAGCACCAAAAGTCTTGAATATTCACCAAATGTATCCAGTACACAATTCATGCAACGTTTCGGGAATGCTTCTCATCCAGGAAACACTCACACACACACACACACACAGCGCAAATTTCAGCGCTGATCGTACAGGTACCCTTTCGTCGTCGGCCCCAAATGTTTCTCTTCCAGGAAACACTCACGGAACTTTTCACTGCTCACACGGCGTCATCATCTGATTCTTCCTGATCGACGGTCGACTGACCACAGAACATCATAAAACACGTCATCTTTGGCTGACGGAACCGCACTAAACATAACTTCTTCACTTCACCATCTCTGGAATGACTAACCCCTGCCGCCATTGGTGCACGCTTATATCTCCTCACTCCCGGGTTCCAGAAGCGTCGGATGTGTTCTTCGACGGGCAGCACAGTGAAAGCTAAGGAAAGGACGAGGGCGAGAGCGAAAGGGCGCCGAGTGACGCCACTAGCGGTGGCGTCACTCGGCGTCGCATCATGTTTTTTATCGTGCTGGTACCACAGTTTGCCCGGGCGTTTGACGCGAGACTGGTGGTTGTCTGCGGCCGTTTTGTGGGGGTCAGGAGGCGCACCGGCGCGCGCGCGGCGTCTTTTCACACTTCTTGTTTTCGTTGCGCGCGCTCGGTTAAGGGTAACCGACGCCGCCAGGATTTCACGTCGTCGTTTGAATTGGTGACGGGTGCCCAATTAAGCACTCGTTTGTGACACTTGTATAGGGCCTTTTTTCAAATGAGTTTAAAGCACCAGTGTGGCTCTCTGGTAGTGCTCGGTTTCAAATACCATTCGTCCCTTGGTATTTTTTTCTGCTTTTATTTTTTCATGTCTATTGGTTATGCCAGCGAGACGATGGCGACTCCGCTCAACGCAGAACCCGGCTTCTAAGAGCTGCGCTCTCAGCGGTATAGCCATGTTATACCTTAAGCCTTTCCTCACCCAGTCAGGTGAGCCCAAAATTAGTGGCAGGTTTGACGCGCAGGTTACGCGTCTTTTCGATAGAGGCTGTCCTCACGGTGCAGTGTCCACTGTCGCTGAACGTGTAAAGGAGTCCGTTTTGTTGAGTCCCAGCATGGTTGCAGAAATTAATAGGAAAATAAAACATTTCGGAAGCATTCCTTATATTCGTAGCATATTTCAAATGCTAAAGAAAGGGGTAAGTATAAATACGGCATTAATGTTGTTTTTACGGTTGCCAATAAGCTTGGTAAGTCATGCGCCACTGTGCAGAGAAAGAATGAGCGAGTAAGAGAGAAGAAACTGACCTACAATTGCTTCTTGAAACACACCAATAATTCACTGATTGCACTGCAGGTGCAATGTATAGGGTTCCTTTTAGTGCAGCCGCTTCTATAAGATAGAGACGGGTCTCTGTGTGACCTAGATATTATTCCAACGTAAGAAATTGCGATCCGAACGCTCACGATCTAATATATCGTTACAATTGCGAGAGTTCAAATGCACACCGAAATTTCATAAATTCGCCCTCTTGCACAGGCACGGGAATGAAGAAACGCGCAAAATGGTTGAGGCAATGTATAGGCACCGTACAGTCGAGTTTTCCAGTGCGACTGCAGCGCCAGAACGCAAAGCATAGCGGATAAAAAAAGCAATAATGAGACGGGGTCCGTCAAAATTGAACGCGATGCGCGCGTCTCCCTCCCTGCGCGAGTGCGCGGATTGTGGCCGGGCTACACGGGGGACGCGTGAGCGCGTCTACTTTCTGCGTGCCCCTAACGGCCAATGTCAGCGAACTTGGGACGGGCCAGTGCGAGGAACGCAGCTCCCTCTGGCCAGTGTACGGTGCCTATATCGATAACAGTGGTTGTGTGTGCGAGGCAACCGTCGGTGAACTCTCATATAGAAGCCAAATGCCTTAACGGATTTCTCTCAGGTTAACCCCGACGCGTGCTGGATTGATAGGCATCGCCTAATGCATGACCATGCGCAGATTAGTTTCCGTGCCTTCTTTTTTTCAGCCGTAGCGCGCCTTTGCACTTGTCAGCCGGCGTTTATGGTGTCTTGACAGCTGTCTCGTGCCTGCGTTTGTACACCTTGTCTTTTAGTATGGAGCGCCACTTGCCTAGCCGAGTGTGCAAGATATACACATATCTTTCTTGCAGAGTTACCCTGCCTGAGACGAGCTGACGGGATTCTCGGAATTTTTCCTACAGAATTATTTTCTGCCAGAGCTGGCATTAACGAGACTATTATCAGGTTTCCTTCCCCAAATCTATCAGAGCGGATTGACTGCGTGGTCCTTCAGTGCGCGTGTAAACGCAGCAGAGATGCGGATACGTCTGCCCTTTTCATGTTTTACAGCGCATGTCAGTCCCTCTTCATCGCTGTACTCTAAGCAAACGAGCAATGTAATTCTGCTGCTCTTTCAATGCCCACACGTTCTTTTTGACATTGCAAGAGATGTTTTTATGTTACCAAGGTGCTGTTGTTGGGAGGCGACACATGAACCCAGGGCCTACAAAAGATAAAAAAGTGAGACAATTGTGATGTCTGGCACTGCGAAAATTTCTGAACGAGAAAGTTGTCAAAACTATGCTGACAATTTAGCGTTGGCTAGCAAAGTGAGAGAAATGCCACTTAATTTATATTACCAGGTGCCTGGAATGACTGATTGCCTCGTCGCCGGTCAATTCGCCAAGAAGCAATAAATCCCTCGGAATGTAGCGCTGCAGTCATTAAAGCAGATTCATTGACGGCTGTTGTGCGCAGCGAAACTACTGACATAGTGAAGGTTAATAACATACTGAAGACCGATCCGGACTCGAATATTTTTTTCTTAGATGGGTTTGATGATAAAAAAAGTCCCAGTCGTGGTTAAAACCAGAGGTAATCTTAAGCACTCTTCTGACTTCAACGCTTGAACCTCAACTTAAACCTCAGCTCACGGACGAAGACAGATTTTGCGCCCACAGATTAAGAAAATATATCCGAAATAAACGTCCTAATATCGCGATTATTTCAAGCTTTACGGCGAAATATTAAGTTTTACGCTCGGATCACAACTGGAGACAGCTGGTATTGGTGTTAGGTAGGGTTGCGGTGTTTCCACTCGTTTACATGTAGGCTGTCGTAATTCGGGCAGGCCCACAGTGATCACTATTCCGTAAACTAGAACAAGCTCTATAAGAAAAATAAATGTTACGTGTATACTCATCGTTAACGAATAGGGTATGCGAACTCCATACTCTCGTATTTCCGTCTTCTCACGCCTGTTAAAGCGTTTGTAGTTATCATAATTTTTCGCCGTCATAACAATCGCTGAAAACCGCTTCATTTTCCGCTGAAACTTCACGTCCTTTTTCACACATACCTAGAGTAGCCGAGAAGCGTGACAATCTATCTTCTTTATTGACACGCGCAATGCCGATGTCACCACACTAACGAAAACCTGGTTATCTTCAATGATACGCAATGCTGAAACATTATGGCGCTAACGGTTAGTATCTAGGTGTGCGCTTTACATCAAGTGACTCAGGCTGGTTTTCGAACGAACAATCGCTATAGTCAAAGAATACACGTGGCCTCCATCTCCTCCAAACCGTAAGCGAGCAATCCTGCGCCGCGTGCAAAAACTGGTGCTAATGCTTAATAGAACAAGGACTCTATCCTTGCTATCAGCCTGCCAATGATCGTATTCAAACTGAAGGGGAGAATTGTTGCGTTGGATTTGGCAGGACCGATAGGTATGGTCAAACCCAGGCCACTTGCGAACATTTGGCCTTTGACGACCACTACTGTCTACTACCAGGTTGACATTACTGAACTCCCACGATCTCCGGCGAAGGAGTGTGTAGTATAGATCTTTACCTCTCTCAGAATATCATTGCCATTACAGAAATACATTTGGACTTTCGTCGCTCTGATTTGCCCCTCGACTACAAGGAACTGTGTACATATTGTTAGACAGCCAGATGAATTGTACAGACAAATAGGTCAGTGGAAGCATAGGGGACTTTAACTGTTGTCTCTTTAACTCTGCTGTACTAGTTCAATTCATTTCAACCTACATCACAATTAGTACCCCACAATTAAAATTTGAAAAGACAACTATTCAAATCCTCTACGCTTTTGTAGCGAAGTCGCCATTTGAGCTAGTTGGTATCGATTGATCTTGAGACGCAAAATAAAACAGGGACACA
The DNA here is from genome assembly GCF_013339695.2 of Rhipicephalus sanguineus. NCBI lineage: Eukaryota > Metazoa > Arthropoda > Arachnida > Ixodida > Ixodidae > Rhipicephalus > Rhipicephalus sanguineus. The sequence continues at coordinate 19,388,961 of NC_051186.1, forward strand.
CAGAGGAGACCGACAGCACAGGCGCACACTCGCAACTAAAATTTTATTGAAGACGCAACGCATGTAAAGCTTACAAGTTGGGCACGTGGTGCAGGTTCTCTCGCCTAAAGAAATAGAATGACTTTTTACATCTGATTTCTGAGAGCGCATGTGTAACGACGAAAAAGGAAGGGGGAAAATGAAGAAAAGGAAAAAAAGAGAAAAAAAAGAAAGAAAGAGAAAAAGAGAAAAAACTCTTGCTAAAGGGGACCATGAGGCGATGCAAAGCCGGAGCACTTGCACGATCGCGTTCCGTTGGCGGTCGTTGGGCATGCTACCGACCTCGCGTCGTGGAACGCGAAGAGGGACGCTACGCGCATCGTATCTTCCATCTAGCCTGGCCGTTAATTCTCGCAGGGCGAGCGGGGAACGCGGTCGACAGGCGGGCGAGAGGGGGGCAGCGTGGGAGAGGAGAGAGAAGCGGAGGGGACGCGCATGCGCTCGAGCTCATCGCGGCGTTGCGCAGGAGAGAATTTCGGCATGTCAAGCCCCCGTTTCAGAGGAAGAGTGGAAAGGGGGAGGGAAGAGGGAAAGTGGAGAGGGGAAGGGGAGAGGGGAGAGGGTGAGTGGAGAGGAGGTGTGTGGAGAGGGTATGCGCATGCGCAGTAAGGGTGGTCACGCCGCACACCACCACCACCGGATTGAGCTCCGCCTTAGGATACTTCGCATCTAAAAAAACACCACGTGCGGTTGTTCACCCTTTTTCGTTGACGGAACTGTTCTATCTAGGCATAGTGACAAAACCACTCGTAAACTACACGAAACGTTGCATAACAAGGGATGCGGGGATCGATGTGTCAGCCACCCGTCTATTGCCCTGATAGAAAGTGTTCGCCTGTTTGATTAACACGCTTGGCTAACTTTTTGATTATCACCGCAATATTTTTCCCCTATTCTTTTTTTCTTTTTATCTAATTTCTTTTTCTCTTCTTTTTCCCCCTCCTTTATCGTGGTGGCACATGTGCTCTCAGAAATCAGTTGTGGAATGTCATTCTCTTTCTTTAGGCGAGAGAATCTGTACCACGTACCCAACTTGTAAGCTTTATATGTGTTGCCTCTTCAATAAACATTCAGTTGCGAATGTGCGCCTGTGTTGGCGGTCTTCTCTGTGTGTCCCTGTTTTCTTTTGCGCCTGCCCTTCCTTACTCTCAAGCCACTACGCTTTACTTGGTTTAATTGTTAATTGTATGTTCGACTCAATCGGTTGTTTAACATATAAACGAGTCCCTCGGGGAATGAAAATCCCCATCTATCGTTTGCTCTTAATGTGTAGTGCGTAAAGAGAATGCGCAACCCGCAAAAATTGCTGTAACCTATAACAAAAGTAGAATTCAAAATATTCGCACAAAAAGTTACCAAATTGCTCGATCTAACACACACTAAAACATAATATCCCTTAAGTGAGAGTTAAGGATACCTGCATTTTTAATTGGGGAAAATATTCCGATTTTTACCGAAGTGATGGCAACAATACAGCAGGACATGGCGCCCTAATCGATGTGTCAGCCACAAGTACGTTGTTGACGAGAAGAGCACACAGGCCATTCACCCGTGGTTGTGGGGTGTATGTTTGAATGAGCATAGGCATTAGTTCCTCTGACATGATTTCTTTTGCCCGTTGCTGTCCACTTTCACTCCTTCTTTTAGGTGTGAGCCTTATGCCGTACAGGTGTGAGCCTTATGATCGTGATATTTACTTCCCCGAAATTTTATGCCACTGCGTGTGTCCTCGCTTTCCACGCGTAACTCTCTTTAAATAGGCAGATTAACTATCTTGTAAATCACACGACTCTCCGAACAGACTATGATAATCTTCAAAGAGAGTTGAGGTGTCTCTTTAAAGCGAGCCATATGCGTGGCAAGCCAGAACGCTCAAAACAGCCAGTGACTTTTTTTTCTTAGAGTGTACATCGGATTCAGAAGACGATCTTTTGAATGTATGCCATGACTTCATTTTTGCACACATTGACGTCTGAACCAACTCGCCACATATGACAACAAATTCAACCTTGTCCTCGCTAGTGCTCCCGCTACTCTAACTTATTTCAACATATTTCCTGGCCTTAGTGAACTTTGAATAATGAACTTTATATAACAGGGCAATTTCATGTGAGTTCTTATAAGAAACCACTATACGTGCCATATTATTCTAAAGCTGATTTCTCATTTGATTAACCAACATCTATCGCATATTATTCATGAATACATACCTGTTTTAACGCGAGAGCATTAAAAAGCTCGTTACGCATTCATTCCGGTGTCGGCATCGGCGTCGATGGAAAATGCGCCGTTGATCACTGCAGTAGACATTGACTGTTTTCCGACCGCTCAGATTATTTGGTAAGAAGTGACGATGGACAAGAATAGTGGCAACGCCGAGAACCGTGACCCTACCCTGTTACTGTTAAAAGTTGCGACGCAGCTAGGACTGTCCAAGGGAGACATTCTGCCGACAGAAAACGACAAAAGAAGGCTGGCCTGACGGTTGTGCGTGCTGTCGTCTATCTTTGTCGATGTTAAAGTGATAGGGTTAAAGAGCTCGTTTCGGAGAAATTCCAGCCTCGGCGTCGTTGATTGTGAGCGATTGTGAGCGTTTTTCATGGCCGAAATTTGAGAAAGGTGCAAATGAATTAAATACTTGAAGTGTTTGGTTCAAGCGAGAATCGAACCCTGACCTTCTGCGTTTCAAGCAGGTGTTCTACCACAGAGCCAGGCCATTGTTTGAGCCCCCTTCGAAAAAAGCACTATATGAATGTCATGTAATTAGAAGAGTATCCTTAACGCCTGTAATATTGCGTGGCAAAAGCGTAGAACCACGCCAGGCATCAAAACCTATCAATTGCCCAACGAGTGGGTGTTTTCAAGGGCCACCCATTACAAAGCACTCAGACGTAATTATAGGTCGGGAAACTTACTAATGAGTGGATTCACTCAGACTCAGATCGAGCCGTGAGTCTGAGTGAGTCCGGGTGAGTAATATTTTAGTGAGTTTGAGTCCGAGTGAGTTTCGGCTGAGACAAATTTTAGTGAGTCTGCGTCCGAGTGACTCAGGTTGAGGAACATTTGGTGAGTCTGAGTGCGAGTGAGCCCTAAGCACAAAGTACATTTCTTGAGTGAGTCTGAGGGAGCTCCGATTTTGTTGGCGACCTATGGGGATAACCACAAAACTACAGTATTGCTGTCAGCCATATGAAGCCTAACGTTGATGCTCACTTCTGCTCACAGATATTTCAGCGCACTAGCATTCATACGCCAGCTCAATATTTATTAACCAGAGGCGTGCCATGACCCCCCCGCTCTCATCCGCAAAAATTGTCAAAGAAACTTCAGGATAAAAGTTTCCTAGGTGTGTCATGTCTTTTGAATAAAAATGTCCTTACTGGATTGCAGTCACTGATAACTCGTATTTGAAGGTACAAGATCGAAATGTGCATCGTGGAGCACCTATTATGCGAGATATTGGCTGTTAAGTACGTTGACATCCGGATTGAAGAGAGCTAATTATACGCTAACGGACTGAAGACTGGACTCGCTGAGACTCACTCAGACTCAGATCGAGCCGTAACTCGGAGTCTGAGTAAGTCCGAGTGAGTAATACTTTGGTGAGTCTGAGTCCGAGTGAGCGAGGTTGAGGAAAATTTTGGTGAGTCTGAGTCTAAGTGAGCCCTAAGAGCAAAATATTTTCCATGAGTGAGTCTGAGTCAGCTCCACATTTCTTCCCGACCTATGGACATAATAAATCATAATCCTTATTAAAAGCATCAGCAAAGTGAGCACCAGCGTAGGTTCGCGTGTTGCCTAGTAGGTCCTTTTCGTAAATAGAAGAATTATGCCGTAATGGGCAGAGAACATCTGTACTGCTGTAGGCATTCTAGGATAGTTTTAAACGGCTATGTTACACGCACAGGCGTTCGTTTCCTTGTGTCAGCGTTGAGGCATGCACCAAGAACTGAAGCGAGCTTAGTCATTGTGAAGGAGATGCGCACGGGGCCTGATTACGCTATCACGTTGTAATCTGAAGTGATTACGCTATCGCATTGTAATTAGGCGAAGCTGAAGTGTCCTCGAAGCTTTTTCTTTTAGATGCGAAGCAGCTTATGGCGGGGGCTTTGTCCCTCAATCCCGCGTCCCGTGTCCACCCCCCAATGCGCATGCGTGTCCCCTCCCCCTTTCTCTCCTCTCCTACGCTCCCCCTCTCTCTTCTCTAGGAGTACCAAGCGGCGCGCGCGTCCCCTCCCGCTTTCTCCCCTCTCCTACGTGCCCTCCCCCTGTCCTCTAGGAATCCTCTATTCTACGGAGCGGCGCGCACGACAGGTGGTGCGACAGCTGCATACTCCGATGGGGGCGCCATGGTAATTCCGCGGTACGAAAACTACGGAGCGCGCGCGCCTCATTTTCTCTCCTGTGCAGCGCCGCCATGAACGCATGGGCCGCTGCCGCAAAACGGGAGCTGCGACGTGGCGATCCCGAACTTCGGGCTCGCGAAGCCCAAAGGAAACGGGAGTGGCGGCATGCGGACCCTGAACTCCGGGCTCGGGAAGCCGAATCAAAACGACGACGTGGAGCGGCGGATCTCGAGGTGTCGCGGCAATGCGAAGCCAAATCGGAACGTAAACATCGAGTGGCGTTGTCTCTCTTCTATTTTTGAACGAGCTATTCGCATTTCGCTAAGAATATCTTTTAGTATCTGAATTATAAATACCTGTCGATGCCTGTCAACAATTGGGGGTATATTTCCGTGCGGCTTAATAGCTCTTTAAAACGTCTTCCAAAGAAGAAAGCGAAACTAAATGATCTAACTGCTTTTAGTTGCGAAAGAGGCACCATCTTGCATCTTTAGCATTTAATATGCGGATTCGGAAGAGTTCTGTCAATAAAACACTTCCATAACTACCTATAAAAATGACAAAAATGGAGCCTAATCAATTCTGCTCAAGGCAATAAAATTTCGTTAAAAAGATATGACGGCGTCCCCGTTCTACATTCGGATTGTTTTTTTTAGATGCGAAGCAGCTTATGAAGGAGGCCTGTCCCACCGGCGTGACCAGTGCCCCGCGTGCCACGAGATGTATGGAAGAAAGAAGAGAACGAAGTGCTGGCACGAGAGGACAGCTCGCGCATGGTGTGCAAAAAGGAATGTTTGCCTGAGAAAACGGTGCCACTATACTCGGGGACAACTTTCTGTGGCAATGAAGGGAAAGCTATAGAGCCACAATGCGCGTATCCTACCGCTAATGAATGTAGTCCCACAATTGCGTCCGTATTTGCTGCCTGAGATATTTAAAATACTTCTTCATTTTCTACATGTAGCTTTCTGAGACGGAACGCAGCGCACACAAGCGAGATATTTGTATTTCTTTTATTCATGCCTTGTCACTTTGCATTTTTGCGTGCTTGAAAAAGTCGCGCCTTTTACCCGTACCTTAGACGCTCAGGAGCGTTTGCGTCGAAGTGCAACGCAAGCCATCACTTTCCACGGCGTTACGAGACGCGCGCCAAACCGTACTACTTCGCGTAACAGTACATGTGCAGACACTCCGCCCCCCGTAGCTTTCCCTTCATTGCCACAAAAAGTTTTCCCCGAGTATAGATATATGGAAGAAAAATGTGAACGTAGTGCTGGCACGAGCGGAGATCTCGCGCATGGTGTGCAGAAAGGAATGTTTGCCTGACATATGGACGTACGATAGAGGGCTCTCTCCACTGCGGCGCGTGCTCTAGTGTAAATCATGCAAGGTACCCACTACGCCATAAATTATGCAAGGTACCCACTTCGCCATAAACTATCGTCATCCATGCAAGGTACCCACTACGCCATAAATCATGCAAGGTACCCTTAGATGCGAAGCCGCTTCTGAACGAGGCCTGTCTCCCCGGCGTCGCGTCTACGTAGCCAGTGCCCCAGCCGATTCGGAGCGGCGGGCTCCCGAAGCCGAAGCGAAACGGTCGCGTTGACATCGCATTCTTAAACTTCAAGCTGCAACCTTTGCAGCAAGAGCCATTAACTTTATACTTTACGAACCACAAGGCCGTTATACTCAAGCGAAAACGTTCGCCTGCGCTTAAAGTCATATATGACGAGTAACAACATCAGGGGAACCTCGAATAGAAGGAATACGAACAGTGATGAAGAAAATAAAATATTTACAGAAATCTAAGTCGACTCATGGCTGCTTCGCATACTACTCAGGGTTCCCTTTACGGGGAGATGGCGGGATTTCTTTTGTACTTAGTTCAGCGTTTCGCACGGCTTTTAATTGTTGTCTACTATTTCCCAAGTGCAACTGAAAAGCAAAATGAATTACACCCAAATGAGAGTTCCGGGATCCGAGTTTTTCTAAATTCACGATATATTTTAAGCGTGACATTTTACTGTCGTTGTATTTTTCATTTGTCCATTCGCACATTAACTACTGCATTACAAGTTGGGAAAATACTTACATGACTCATCTACATTCGTTACAAGTGCTACAAAATCAAGCTATTAGAATAATTACGTTTAGCGCATTTAACCACAAAGCCGTCTATCTTTTACAATCTGTCTTTTTTTCAGTTTCGTAACTCAATAAATATAACCTTACAAAATTCTGGTTCCAGGAAATCAACCTCAGGCGTTCCGATAGCGTTTTACCCCGATCTTATCTAACAAATAATATAATGCAAGGTTTGCACGCAATAATAACTGTGTTTTACCCAAAGTGCACTGTTTGGAACACCATAACTATCGAAATAAAAACACTGAAAATTAATCAGTTTAAAAAACACTTAAAATATTATATTCTCTCGATCTCTGATGTAAAGGTATGCTCATAATCTTACTTATTTTGTATTCTGATTTGATAACCTTGTTCTTGTTACTTTGTATGTTCCTCTTTTTTTCTAGTACACTTTAGTTTTGTTCTATTTCAATACTGATCATTTCCATTTACACCTTTTATCATTTATATGTTATGGTGTAACCTGAGTTTCTTATTTATTTTTGAAAAGGAGGTCCCGTTGCAGTCTTTGACTTCGGGACCTCCTTCTGTATATTATCACTATGTAAACTTTGTACCAATCACAATAAAATTGATTCTGATTCTCATGTATCATGTGTATATCGGTCCTTTTGGTGTATTACACTCAATCAAGACATTTCCTTCATATTAGCAAGAAATGTTTGAAGTACACTAAAATGTACACATTCATGATAATAACAAAGTTCTTTCACATTCTATACTTTTCGACAAGTTGCCCACCGATTTCAATCGAACGATTTTTCTGTGTGTTCCCACTCCGTAAGCGGCGCGTTCTTATTCACTTCAATGTCTCAGCTTGTGATTATTTCGTCTTCTAGTAATGAATGTTTCTACAACCTCGTCATATTCATCCTGATGCGTGAGCTACCAGCACTGGAAAAAGGAAGGAGTGAAAAGCCCCCGCCTAGAGGCCGAGAAACCAGGCGCAAATTTGCAAGGAGGCTGTCATACTTGTTGAATCATGTAATCACTGAACCGCTCTCCTATTTGATTAGCATATTCGGCTCATTTAGATTCGCACAGTTTGTGGATCTGGCTCAATTTCGTGTCAGTACCATACCTGTGAACATGTGTTATTGGCGGTATCCGAGCCAGTTCGTTCTGATAATTCTTTAGAGTAAAAGGTGGTCGTATATGCTTGTCATTGAAGCATTATGTGACCTAGTTTTGGTTTACTGATGTGGCTTCTAAAAAACAGAAAAAAAGATCAGTAGTGCCGTGTAAGCTTTCCAGGCAAACAGTCATGTAATCTTTCCTGCAGCAACTAGTAAGCTTTCCTGGCAAACTCGTATTAGTTTCGACGGTAAGGATGCTAGTCGCATGATAGTTTCCTTACGCCGCAGGTTTTCAAGCGCACTAAGTAAGTTTTTGTGGAAATGTCTTGCAGTTGTTTCGTTAACCAAGTATATCTGAAACTATTGCCAGGTTTTGAAGTGCACTGTCGAAGAAAGCCACATTGAAAACAATAGCCGCGCCCTACTTAAACAAGTATCTCGCTATTTTTATGAAGAACACTTTGAATATGAACATCATAGTGAGCCATCTTATTTATCTTGCTTTTTCGAGCCTTTGACGCCTTTGACGCTCTTTGACGTCTTTCAAGCCTCTTGTGGATTAAGATGATGTTAGCATTCCTGCATGGTTCTGGTACCCTTACAGCAAAGTCACTTAGTATCCAGGGTGGCAATTTTTTAACCTAATTTGTCCACCGTCTTTCAACCGATCTCATTAAGACCTGCTGCCTTGCCACTTTGCATTCCCCCAAACGCTTCTTCTACTTGCTCTGTCGCTACTGGTGGCATGATTGATTCCTTTGAGCTACTACTCATCTTTAAATTATCGTCCTGATTTACCCACGTACTGTAGAGATCGTTGTAGAAATCCTGAGCTACAACTACTTTATCTATATTGTTAGTGGCATTGCCTTCATGGTTACCACATCAGTTGTCTTGGCATAACCTTTCACTTTTTTGCCTTCCATGTCTCCGCTATTTGGCTTCTTAGGATATTTTGAGTGTGTTCAATTATCTTTGTATTATACTCTTTTATGTCGGCTGCCTTGCTTCTATTAGCTTTGAAAGCTCTGCCAGCTCTACTTTGGCAATTGTGGCGGTTTGGGCGTGTTGGTATGACATGACCAATAAATTCTAAGCGCACATATAGACGAGGACAAAGAACACGTATGACACACAGGCGCTAAATTTCAGCACTTTATTGAAGTCAGGCGACCAGAATATATAAGGGCACACGTGACCTTACATGACGCCGGCGCAGCAGGCATAAAATACGACACAATCAATGACATCACAGGTAGCGCATTTCTTTGAAAGACAGTGCAATTGACGGCTTAGCCACACATTTATCTCCTAGGCTATCTATCTTTTCCGCCTCAATTATCTCCCGCACGAGTTTACTTTTGTTTCTTGTTAGGACTGTGTATTTATTAAAGATTGGAAGGCACTTCATTTCCACACTGTGATCTGCATTACGGTCAGCACTGGTAACACTGGGATCATCACAACCACCACACTTTCTGCAGTGAGCATCCAAGAACCCTCCGAATTGTCTGAATGCTAGGGCGAAGTGTGAATATATATAGCCGCGCCCTACTTAAACAAGTATCTCGCTTATTTTTATGAAGAACACTTTGAATATGAACATCATAGTGAGCCATCTTATTTATCTTGCTTTTTCGAGCCTTTGACGCCTGTGACGCTCTTTGACGTCTTTCAAGCCTCTTGTGGATTAAGATGATGTTAGCATTCCTGCATGGTTCTGGTACCCTTACAGCAAAGTCTTTGTTCCGTTATTATATATATATATATATATATATATATATATATATATATATATATATATATATATATATATATATATATATATATATATATTATTGGAGGGAGAAAATACCGACCGTACTTCGTGAACGTTTTGCGCTAACTCGTACCTAGCACACATAATGCAGCCATCACAGGGTGTTTTTTTTCAGCGAGATAGATGATCAATTCCTAGAAAAGCTTTGTCATGAGGAGAAGCTGTGTCACCAGGCCGGTAATGCGGCCCGAGCTTTATGAAGCCATTAGGCACTCTTTGTGTGTCATAATAATTGTGCCATAATAATAAACAGAATATGGCTAAAATATGCGAGCGCATTGTCTTCCAGTTATTACCAGCTTCTTCACGCTTCTATATAAAGGCATCATCTCTTTACAAATATTTATCACGGATTAGTATAGCACACGCTAATGCTTTTGCAGTCGTCCAGTAAGAGCTTCGCGCAAAATAACTTTCCTTGCAGCACTTTGTTGCTATGATTGTAGACCGCCACAATAACCTTGTAAGGTTCGGGTATGCCAACGAGGCGGCGGCGTTTCACTAGGCGAGCGGAGAAAGCAGAACGTTCACTTCGCCAAAGCCTCACACATGTTTTCTTTACATTTCCACGATGCACATAAAACAAAAGAAACCGTACGAGAGCCCTCGTCTTGTGGTGACTGCGTACACTTGTCGCAGAAGAATTTTTAAAAGTATTATATCGAATAACGTTCTATACATCTCACGGCGACAGATGCTAAGTGGTGACACACCCTGAAATATAGTTTTACTGAAACCCATGATGATAGTGGTGAACGAAGACGTGACTGTAAAAATGGAAAGCCACAGCGCACGCATCATTGCTGCAAAGTATATCAGGTTTGTGAAAAAGAATTATTCTGATCGAATTCGCACGTAAAATTCACTATCAGTTGAATAGAGGATATCAGTTGAATAGTGAATAGCTGGACAGCCCAAAGTAGATCGTGAAGGGCAGAGCTGTGCAACACAGTCTCTCAGGGCATGCGGAGGTGATCGCAAGAGGCTGCGTCCCCAGTATTGTTCGTTATCCCTCGACATTCCCACACCATGTGCTCCTGAGTGGCTCTAGAACCACAGTTCCTGCATTTATCTTTCTTGCATAAGTCTGGGTAAATGAGCTGCGAAATCACCAGGATAGGATAGGTTCTGGTATGTAATCGCCGGCAGTCGACAGACTGCTTTTTGCTCACGTTTTCGTGAGGTGGCGGAAAAACGCACCTTTGCAATTATTAGTGCTGTGTGATATCATTAAATCTCGTCATGCCATTCTCCCATTTCCATTCCTTTCCATCCTCATTATAGGGAGACACTGCGGCCTTGGTTGTGCTATCGGCCGTGACTCGTTCCGTAGAGCCTCGAGCCGCGTCGTGAGCTGTGTTAATATTATTGCTTTCGATTGGCGATGGGGAGGTGTGAGCGGGTTACATAATAAGTAAACACTTCTTTCGTTGCTTGCCATCAGGATACGTATTGCTTCGGGGGAGATTCGGCCATTTGCGAAATTTCGTATTGCCGCCTGAGAGTCTCTGACTACTATGTCCGCTTCTGTCTGTGATAAGGCTAGCGCAATGGTTATCTCCTGTGCAGTCTCGATTTTTGCTGCGCTTGCCATAACGCATGTTTCGCACTTCTTTTCGTGATCCATTGCGACGGCTGTAAAGTTGCGCCTGGGCTTGCATCTAGCCGCGTCTACAAAGACTGCGTCATTGTTTTGTATATTTCTTTTATATATCTAACGCTCTGTTTTCTCTTTTCTTCACGAATGATGTCAGGGATACGATAACTGTTCACCCTTTACCAAAGAACTTCCATCCTGTACATCATAAATATCATTAGATAAGGAAACATTTAGCCATCTCATGCGAAATAACTGTTACTTGATAGTTTCACATATGCATCGCTCAAAAAAAGAGTACGATAGAAAATTATTTAGGTATTATTTTATTGTTTGTCTCACAAAATCAAAGCATCGGCGAATGCAGCGTGATGCTGTGTATGCTTCTTCATACCCAGGTGGCCATTTATCATGATTACGCCACGCCCAACTACGAGTCGAAAATGAACCATCTGCGAACTAAGTGCGAAACCAAGCGTGGGGAATATGTGAGGAGGGCACAGGTGAGTGAACTCCGACCATCTGTAATTCGCCTATTTATTCGCGTGTATTCCACGCTTTTGACAGACGTATTGGTTCAAAGCCAAAGAACGCTATCCACCTGCCGCGCCGCCGACCAGAACACTCAGTAAGAACTGTAAGATTATTTTCCTTTTCACACGGGATAACACGTATCGTTAAACCGGTGCGTACAGGATCAGGCAGTTTCCTACGCATCTAGTGGTGGAGGGCGCTGAAGAAATTCCCACGGACCTAGAATGACTAATAAGAACATGCTTGCTTTGTGGTGACATTAAACTATGACAAATGTAAATATTTTACTCTCTGTGTGTGGGTGTGAGGCAAACACAGTGGTCTGAAGCGAGTGCAGTGCAGATAGGGCTTTTTGGTGGGTTTTTCGACCAGGTTGTTACAGAACACAGGCCTGGTAAGAGATATGAAATAACGGCCTAGCTCTCCCGTGCAGCCTCCTCGAGAAAGAACTCTAGAGACGGGCAGCGCGGGTGTTTAGCAGTGTTTTGACCACTGCTCGTCTTACATTTTGTTAGGATTGTTCTCTCCAGGTATGAAAGCTACAGCTCCTGTCTATTTAGGAGAATTGGAGAGTGGATACCCACTCCCACTGTCACTTAGGCACAAGGAGACGTAAGCTATTCTCTTACCGTTTTTTTCTTACGACGTTTACTTTATGTTCCTTCATTTGGACATCCAGCACCTTTGAACTCTAGCAATAGCGCGAACCTTCAGTTTGCTCAGTGATGTCTCACTTAATCAACCTAAACAAAACAATAAGGCTGAGTTCATTGTCATACATACATACACTTGCAGGACAAGTTACCTACTGGTGGCACTACTATTGACCACCATGACAGCATTGTACTCGAAATAAGGATTCGCGGCTTGGGGCTCTCCCGAAAGCGCGTGTGTGACAACACATGACAACACAAGCGCGTGCGTGACAACAAAAGCGCGGTTGGTTCGTCGTGAAGCTAATGCAGGGCCGTTGAGCGCAGATCTTTAGGCATGACGAGAAGTAGATCAGGTCCATCTGGCTGGAAGTTACGATAGCGCAGCGTGCTATTCAAGAGGACACACAGGAGGAATGAGGCGTCGTTAGGGGAAGATTCGAGACGGTCAATGAGTGATCGCAAGGAAGCATCAAGACGGTGTTCGTCATGATTCTAAAGAAAGTGAGAAATGGACTTGACACTACGGCTAGGTTCGATTACTGGTCCGTGTGGTTGGCCGACAGTGCAGAGGAACAAGCAATCTGCATCTACATGGAGGTGCCCAGATATGTAGGCAACTGAGTAGGAGTACTCCTGAAGATGCAACGCCCAACCACCAAGTTGTCCAGTAGGGTCGTTCAGCGACGAAAGGCAACAGAGTGCGGGATGATCTGTGACAACATGGAAATGTCGACCATAAACGTAAGGACGGAATTTCGAGACCGCCTAGACCAGGGCAAGGCATTCCCGTTCTGCTACAAAGTGTTCGCGCTCAGACTTCGAAAGAAGACGCCTTGCGTAAGAAATGACGCTATCAGCTCGCCGCCGAGTTTGGGCCAAAGCTGCACCAATGCTGCGACCACTAGCGTCTGTGCACAATTCTGTAGGAGCATCAGGGTCAACATGTGCAAGAATAGGAGAGTTGTTGGGGCGGTAAATTGCTGAGAGAAGGCGTGAGCTTGTAGGGGACCCCAACAAAATGGGACGTCTTCTTTGAGAAGGTCAATGAGTGTGCGTGCGAGTTCCACACATTCGTTCACGAACTGACGAATGTAGGAGCAAAGACCCATGAAACTACAAACATCATGGAAAGAGCGCAGAAAGGGATGTTCATGACACTGCGTACTTTTGTCGGGTCTGGTCGCACACCGGAAGCGTGAACAAGGTGGCCCAATAAAATAATTTCAGGAAGAATGAAGTGGCACTTCAAGGTATTTAGATGAAGGTATTTAGCTCGTCTGAATATCGGTACAATTTTCGAAAGACGTTGAAGGTGTGCTACGAAGGTGGTTGAGAAGATTGTCACGCCGTCCAAGAAACACAAGCCTGTCGACCATTTAGGTCATTCCAGAAGCGTGTCCTTCATTCATTCAAATGTTCATGGAGTGCGGCAGAAGCCGAAGTGCGTGACCTTGAATTGGTATACGTCGTCAGGAGAAGGGAACGTGGTTCTTCTAACGATCCATGTCGTCCACATGAATTTACCAGAGCCAGATCGGAGTTCGAGAGAGTAAAACTAGGTGGCGCCATAGAGACAGCCGAGTGCGTCGTCAATACGTGGAAGAGAGTGCGCGTATTTCTGGCTGATATTTTGAGGTGCCGATAATCAATGCAGAAATCTGAGGTGCCGGCTTGTTTACTGTTGCAATGGGCGAGGCCAACGGCTAGACTGTGGTTGGATAACATTCATCGCATACGTTTCGGCCACTTCTTTTAGAATCACTTCTCGCTTTAATGCGGTCACACGGCAAGGCCAACGGAGAATGGGCATTAGGATACAATTGTTGATTCGGTGAGTGAATATCTTATAATGGCCCAAGGACAATCATGGTTCTCAAGAGTGTCACTGTATGAATCCACAATCTGGCAAAGAGCATCGGCCTGGTCAGGCAGATGGTCTGATCCAATCATATTTCGAAATATGGCGTCATCAGAACTGGCTAATCGGGAGACTTCAGATTGGTCAGGAGCAGCTATGGCGACAGCGTTGACATCATCGTCTGGAAAAGCAGTGAGTTGGGCAAGCGACTTCTGGTGGCGCTTGAACTTGAGGGGCGAGGCGAAAATTTAGGTGCGGAAGGAACACACATTTAATCGGTCAGGTGGCGATGTTATGTGGCACAGAAAAATTGCGTATCAATCGTGTGCCAGTGATCGGTGTAACCATGTAGTTGCCGTCAGAACCTGGAGGTGTCGATGGCAAACACACGCACGCAACGACTAGAGGTGGCAGGCGAACAAAAGCGATAGCGCTCAAGCGAGCTTTCTACAGTTATCGGAGAGAATGGGAAGATCACGGCTGAACAATCACAGCTGCTTGTAGCAAATGAAAGCCGAGTCCAAGTATGTGGTTTATGAGGGCTAAGAGTAAGGACGGCAAATAGGACCACGGTGAGACGACGAAGCAATGCTTACACACGCAGCGCGTATTTCTATAACTTTGAGAACCCCCATCGGCAGCACGTATTGCGTGTGACGTATACGCCATCATACTCTTTGCAAATGGCAGCGTAGAGGACCGCTCAATATAGACAGGTCCGCGCCAGTGTCCATCACGGTGGTTGAAGGAACACTGCCAAATTTTGCTTTAAGTCAGCTGTGGTACATGGGGAGCATCAGTAGACAATTTGCAGGTGTTTATGATATTGCAGCTTCACCTCTATAAGCTGCTGTATGTAGCCTCCCTGGTAGAAGCTATCGGAAAAGGTCGGCGAAGAAAAGTGCCCAGGCTGCGGAGAGTGGGATTCACGGCGTTGAGGGGACGGGGAGCGAGAGGAGCGGCGCACGGGGCGTCAGCGGTGAGAGGCTCTTGAGAGGATGACGAATGGAAATTGGGCGATTCAGTGGTTCAGCATCTAGAGGGGGATAGAGAGCATGTAGGTATGGAGGCTTTCGCGTGGTGTTTTTGACCAATAGCGACGGCAATAGCGAGAAACGGGGCCAGGAAAAGCAGATAGGCTGGTCGTCGGGTGTTAGCCATTCCATAGGGTTGCGGAAGGGCAAAGTCGAAGAGGATCGTCGAGCATTTTTTGGGAATTAAGGCCGTACTCCAGAGCAAGTCAGTGGACACGCTGATGGAAGGCCGAGGTTTGCGAACTCCTGCCCGGCCACAGCCGTGTTGTGTTGTGAAAACGCGTGGGTGAATAGGAACAGTATATGCCACTTGCGCGTGACCTTGGCCTAGATGGGTGGCTGGCGAGGGTCTTCCCACGAAGAAGTTACGGCGGTTTTGGGCAGCGGTGAGAATCTCTCAGTTATACGGCAGTTCTAGGCTTGTTCAAACCCACAGCGCTTCCTTATGACTACGTCGACGGCGTGAGCATTTGTAGAAGCGAGCAGCTATAATGCATCGCCTGCGGCGCCTTTCAGCACACGCGGGGCCTTCTCAGACTCAAGCATGTGCTCGCCAAATAGGCGGTAAATGGCAACAATGTCGCGAATGTAGGCGACCTACGACGCGTTAAATGTGCACGCGTTGCAGTGCGTTCCGCGCATCCATCTGTCGCCCATCAGTTGGCGAATGTTACATTTGAAAAATTCCCAGCTTGTACTGTCTTCTTCGTGTACCTCGAACCTCTCGATGCAACGACCTCTTGTGCTACCAGAACAAGCGACTTGAAAAGTGGTGGTGTGCTCACATGGCCAGAGTAGCCAGAGTACGAATTAAATAGAGTCCCCGGTAACTTAAAAGTGCAGTCAGAAAATTGGCCGAAGAGGTGCCTTTATTGCGGTGGCTGGGTGGAGATGCGTTCGTTGTTTAATCTTTTTTTTTCACTAATGCGGAGTGTGTATGCGGCGTCGTGGACAAGCGGGAAAAGAAGTGTGACACCACGGATGCGTATCCATGTGTATGTGTGTGTTGCGGTTTGAAGATGATAAGCACTTGAAACAAGCACGTGCCTTCATTCGTCTATGCTTTCTCAGTCATTTGCCTATGTGCGTGCTGTCAAGTATCATAGATGAACAGCAATTGCCAGAATCTGCTACACTATCTAATATTACTTGTGCACTGGCAGACAGTTGGCTCCTACATGTGCAATGCAGTCATCCAGCACAATACACCTGCTGGACCGTCTGACGCAGACCGGTTACTTCTATGGTCATCGCTTACTTTCGGAAGCCTCGCTTGTGAGCAATAGAAAGGCTTAACATCCACACATAAGTACTTTTACGGAACGGCTAAACCGAATGCTTACCGGCATGCTCGTAGCATGGTTTTTCATCGACCACCAAAATTTTGGGACTCCATTTCCAATCTCCTTTAACAATCGCGTATAATACGTTTAGGCACAGAGCCAATGCTTATTCGTCTTTTTTTATTTTATTTGGTTGAAATCATACGTTCTGCCTTGACACCGCCAAAATTTATGACGCCATCTTGACACCATATGATGACGCCTCCAATTGACATCTTGGATCGTTCCAAGAGATAGAGCGAGAGAGAGAGAAGAACTTTATTGAAAATGCCCGCAGAATCGATTAGGCTTCCTCCACGCAGGAAGGACGACCTTTCGTCGCGACGCGGCCATTACGTCAGTCTCGTGCGTTGTGCTCGTTAAGGTCTTGCTCCCGCGCTACTTCCGCAGATCGTTGAAAGGTTGCCGACCCCGGAGCAAGTGCGGCAACAAGTGAAGTGCAGAAATGTTCAGTGGAGCCTATCTTACGTGTTTCTCTGCGTAGCCAAGTGTAGGCGCTGAGCTGGCGTGGTTATGCCTGGGACCTATGTGTCGATCGCACATTGTGAGAACGAACGCCAGCTCCACTGGTCACTCACTGCGCAGAGTGGAATTGCTGTAACAGTTTCTGGACTTTTTCGAGAGCATCTAAACGGGGTTGCGGGCAGCAGATGGCAATATTATTATGAGCACGCTCGTTTTCTGAACCAAATGAAAGAACACGAAGTATTTGCTCATTAACTATTTTTGCTCTCGTCGCCGCATTTTCTGCCTGATCTAAATGTTGTAGGCAAACCAGCTTTTAACATCTTCACCTAGCAATGTGGGCGAAATTTTAAAAGGCCCCTAAATTAGCTTTGTAATATGCCATTTAACAAAGCCTTTGAAATTCACTAGGTGGATTTCGCGAAACTAAAATGAAGCATCTTACGGCTAAATTCACAATGTTTGTTTTGTTTTTAGCGAGGGCTGCTTCCCATATACCAACCAGGATTCATAATTTGTCTAGTATTAGGAATGGCTGCAGTTTTCTCCAACAAGGGGTTGTTATAAGGTGGCATTGCGAATACCTGTGCTTGCGTTCATGAGACTCACATTTGCGGGTTTGCAAAGACAGCGCAGCATACACATTCTTGTAACTGCAATGATCAAACACAGTGGACTGAATACATCGGTGCCATTACACCAGTTATGCATATGGAAAAAACCATAGCTTGGGCCACTCTGAGCCAAAATGTTCGAGAAATGTTCGGAATTTGCTACATGTTTCACTGGCGGCCCCATACAGGTTGCTTAGTTCACCCAGCCACCCTAAATTAATACAAGTGTTTACGTATGTCATGCAGCTCCACTTGGAATCATATTGCCGAGGGCGATGGCCATTGCACTCTACAGTGCCTTCCTGATTGCTATGAGCCTAGAGTGGATTAGCGTTGAATGTGAGTACTACAAATTGATCGTGAAATATATGTGAATAGTTTACGCTAATGAATGTATATGCGAAATATTTGAAGGCTTGAATAGCTTCGCAAATTATATTTCAAAACTCTTTAGTTTGTCTATATCAAACCGATTGACATATTATAACCTCGATAGCATTGAGTAACGGCGCAACAATTTACAATGACGTATTTTTAAATGACAGTGAACTTTTATGTTTCAGATTTTCATAATATACAGATATTCAAAACTGTGACGCAGGGAACAATACAGAACTATCTGTTTTTTTTATCAAGCATTATATATTTTTCATACCTACCCACATGCGAAAAATGAGAATTTTGGAAAACTTAAAAAAATGCTTTTATCACATCTCTATTCCAAGTTCTTAAAACCTCTCATGCATAGCGACCTCACATGAGGACACCTCAACAAAATTAAAAGTGACAGTGAAGTGGGATAATTCCTTCCATTACTTCATAATTTTTCTAAGGACAGAAGAATATTTTAGGAGTACATCATAGATGCCGCTAAATGTAAACGTTATGTTTGGTTTAATATATCATCGCGAAGCGTAACGAAACGTCTCAGAAGCAGTTATAATAAAACAATGTAAACAACAGATGCACTCGTATGCCTGATATAGTTATTTGTCTTAAATGTAAACATTTCGAGAGAAATCTGGGTGGACAATTTGGGAGGTTGAATTGGCTCCAGCCAAGTTTTATAGAGTCCCACGTTTCGGGACCCATTCGGTCTCTTCCTCATGGGGTGACTAGGTTGATCATGGATGCATCTCCCCGACTTATTCTACCACGGCTCCGCATTTCCCTTTTCCTCACGTTTCGGAGACCGTGAATGTATACTGAGGGCATTGTTCCTAGGGACCGGTTCACATTTGCCGGTATGTTTTGAATATGCCGAAACTCGATCAATAGCCTCCTTCCGAGATTCCTTTCTGTTCCTAGAAAAGAAGCGCCGTAGAAGTCGATCTTATGATCGTGCTTCTCACAGTGCTCTGCAAGAACGCTGCGTTGTACTTCCAGCTTCTTGACGTCGTTCCTATGTTGGCGCATTCTTTCTGGGAAACACTTGCTCTGGCCTATGTAGCTGGCTGAGCATTCCGAACACGGCACCTTGTACACTACTCCTTGGTGTTACTCCCTCGAGGGTTGATCCTTCGGTCGCGGCAGCAAGCGGGTGAGCGTCGACGAAGGCTTATGAATGACCGTGACCCCCTCTTTCTCGAGAATCCTGAAGAGCCCTTCAATGATGCCCGGCACATATGGTATGGCGATGCGCTGGGCTGGCTTCATAGATTCTATTGTGGCCGTTGGGGTGGCTGGAGAGGAGGGAGAGGGGTCACGTAGTGTGTCTTTCGCGGGCGCCTCTCCACGGTAAGGTGGTTATCCTCTAGGCACACGGCTTCACACCCGGCGGATGAATGCTTCGGTGTATCCGTTCTTTACTACCTCGGCGACGACCCTCTCTTTTTCTCTCTTTCTCTCCCCCTCCAACGTGCAGATTGTTCTTGCACGTGAAAGAAGCACCGAAACTACCGAAACTTCGTGGGCAGTCAGATGACAGGACGTGAAATGGAAATACCTGCCGGTGTTTGTTGGCTTTCTGTACACCAAGAAGGTCATGTGCTCGCCCGGCCGTCCGACTGCAACATCGAGAAACGGAAGCGTCCCGTCTTGCTCTCGCTCCACCGTGAACTGTATCGCCTGGCCAACGGAATTCAGAAGTTGAAGGAAGCTGTCTACGGCTGACTTCTTTATGACGCAGAAGCAGTCATCCACGTACCTCACAAACACTTTCGGTAGGTCAGTAAATGAACGCAGTGCCGTCTCTCCTATGTGCTTCATTGTGAGGTTCGCAGTTGTAACGGAGATCGCCACCCTCGTCGCGCCCCCGTGGCTTCTCTGTAGAAGATCCCGTTGAGGCTGAGGTATGTCCCCTTGAGCCAATACTCGAGCAGGCGGCACAGTCATCACTGCTCACTGTCACATATTTCATGCGCTCTACGAAGTGGCTGGCGCTGTGTATGTGGGTTGGTGCTTTTCCAACGAGAGGCGCCAGGGTCCGGTGGAGATACTTGGACAGCGCACGGGGTGGAGATGATGTAAAATTCACAATAGGACGGAGAGGGACCGTGGGCTTGTGGATCTTGGGAAGCCCGTAAAATCCTGGTGCAGAGCCGTTTCAGCAGATAAGCTGGAGGTAGGTGGTTCTTGCCTCCGTGTGTCTTTCGAAGGTATCCGCCAGGAGCTTGTTCAGTTCTCTTTGGACTCTTAGTGTTGGCTCTTTCGTCAGCTTTTCATAGGCCGGGCTGTGAAGGAGATCCCGCACTTTGTCGCTGTACGCCTCCTTATCGAGCACGACCATTGCGTTGCCCTTGCCAGCCGGGAGGATGACAGCGTTCTCATTATTTCGGAGTGCACGGATCGCATTATTCTGCTCCCTCGACAGGTTGTGCTCACGGCGCTTTCCTATTTTCGATACTACACCGATGGCCTTGAGACGGAAATTTTCTCGAATGCCGCTGGCGAGTCGTCTTATGCCTTCCTCCATAGCCGCAATGATCCTTGGTAGTGACGGATGCGCCGTGGTCACGCTGAAGTTGTGTCCCTTGGCCAGCACGCTATGCTCGGTAGGGGAGAGTTGCCGGGAGGACAGGTTGACGACGAATTTTTCATTGTCAGGTCGACGGCAGGGTTTTCCTCCTTGAAGTGTCGTGAGCTTTCTTTCGGAGGTCTTGCAGCCACATTTCGAGCGAATTCCTCCAAATATACAACGACGTCGGGCAGTTGATATTGAAGCTGCCGTCGGAGGAAAAGCAGGTATAATTCCTTCTTGATCACGCTGTGGCATTCATGGATTCGGGCGTTTAGCAGGCGCTGTTCGGCTTTTGCGATGATCTTGTTGCCCTCCGCCGTGTGCACCAAGCGTTTAGGCTGAAGGTTTCCTGGCACTACGTTCATCACCTGGCCGGTCTTCGTGAAGTGGAGATGAGTCTGGTAGGTCCTGACGCGAAACGAGACGGGACGGGGCCGGACGAGCGGCTTTGAATGAAAATCAACCCTTGGGCAAAAGAAGCTGCCTAAACGTCACACTTTTGTAATAGTTGCGTAAAAAAGACGAAGACAAGAATGTGAACACCACAAGTGCTACGTCGGCCAGACGGGTGATTTTTGAACATACGTCTAGGAGGGCATCAGTCTTCCTTGCGGGGGAGGCCCCTAACGCACTTGGCCATGCACTGCGCTGAGTGCCGGTGCGAAGCGCACTTCCCCGCGACGGAGATCTTGTTTAAATACCACGATAGCACGACACGAGAACTTGCTGAGGATTTCCATATTAACACGAGGGCATCTATGTGCGTTAGTCATCCTTCTTTAGCCATATCGGAGAAGGAAGTGATGCTACTGAAAGAAAGGCGGTAGCCTGTTGGGGGGAGAGGGGGTTGAAGGTGGTGAGTTTTTGTTCTGGTTCTGGTTTTATAGTTTAGATATAGTTTCTCTTCAAGCAATAAAGCTTTCAGTTGTGAGTAAGCACTTGTGGTGTTCACTTTCGCTTTCTTCTTGTGTTCGCTTTCCTCTGGTGTTTCAGATGCGAAGCTTTTTTTGCGCTGGGCTGTGTCCGTAGTTCCATTGGCGACCGTCCGCTTTCTACCACCTAGCATAGCCATCTCAGCGCGCGTTCGCACCAAGGAGAAGTCTTCTTCCTCTTGTTCTTCGACCGCCTTGATGATACGTGCAGAGCACTTTAGGGGCCCGGGCTGCCGTATGCCGTGCTAGCTTGGCATAACGCACACAAAACCATGTGTGCAGGCACGCGCTAGCGCGTTGGGGCCTGTGTAAGGGGCTAGGTATGACGCTGTGGCCTCTCCCCCTTTCACTGTCTCAGCAATCACGTGATGGTGTCGGGGGAACGAGAACAGCAGTTCTCCTTCCCCGACGCCATCACTCGTCCCGAACAACAGTTCGGGACGAGTAACAGCAACTACAGTGAATTCATGGTGTGCTCAACTTGCAAGGACACGTTAACATCGGGCAAGGTGCCCGTGATGAACGGAGCTTTCAGTCGACCCATGCGCTGCAGCCCATCCCCACATAGTTCCCTTTAGTGGGAGATGGCGTAATTTGTATTTCTTGTGGAGCTCACTCCTCTTGCTTTCTTGTGTTCGTCTTTCATGCGCAACTATCACACCATTACGAATCAGTACCAACCTTCTCGCCTTTCCGTTTTGGCTACCTCGCCTACTGGAGTATTGCCTCAAGGGGACATACTTCAGCGTCAACGGGATCTACTACAGACAAGCCAGTGAAACCGGGATGAGCGCAGCGATCTCCTTTACAGCTGCGAACCTCACAATGGAGCACATAGAAGAGACGGCACTGCGCTCCTTTACTGACAAGCCGAAATTGCTTGTGAGGTACGCGGATGACTGCTTCTGCGTCATAAAGAAGTCAGCCGGAGACAGCTAACTCTAATAGCTGAATTCCGTCGACAAGGCAATACAGTTCACGGTGGAACGAGAGCGAGACGGGACGCTTCCGTTTCGCGATGCTGCAGCCAGACGGCAGGGCGAGCGCATGACTTTCTTGGTGTACAGAAAGCCAACGCACGCCGGAAGGCATTTGCATTTCACGTCCTGTCATCCGGCTGCCCACAAATCTTCGGTAGTTTCGGCGCTCCTTTCACGTGCAAGAACAATCTGCACGTCGGTGGGGGAGAGAAAGATAGAAGAGGAGAGGGTCGCTGCCGAGCTACCAAAGAACGAATACACCGAAGCGTTCATCCGCCGGGTGTCACGCCGTGTGCCGAGAGGACAACTAACTTACCGTGTTTTTTCTGCGAAAGACTCGCTACGCGACCCCCTCCCCGGCCACCCCACCGGCCCCAATAGAATCCGTGAAGCCAACCCAGCACATCGTCATACTATAAGTGCCGAGCATCAGTGAAGAGCTATCCATGATTCTCGGAAAAAAGGGGTCACGGTGAGTCACAAGCCTGCGTCGACGCTCACGCGCTTGCTACCGCGGCCGAAGGGTCGACCCTCGAGGGAGCACCACCAAGGAGTAGTGTAAAACGCGCCGAGTTCGGAATGCCCAGCCAGCTATATAGGCGAGAGCAAGCGATTCCCAGAAAGGATGCGCCAACATAAGAACGACGTCAGGAAGATGGAAGTACAATGCAGCGCTCTTGCAGAGCACTGTGCGAAGCACGGTCATAAGATCGATTTCGACGGCGCTTCTATTCTAGAAACAGAAAGGAACCTGGGAAGGAGGCTCTTGCTCGAGTTTTGGCACATTCGAAATGCACCGGCAAATGTGAACGGTCCCTAGGAACAATGCCCTCAGTATTTCACGGCCTCCGAAATGTGAAGGACAGGGAAATCCGGAGCCGTGGTGGAACAGGCCGGGGAGATGCTAGTCACCCCCTGAGTCATCCCGGCTAGTCACCCCCTGAGACCTAGTCACCCCCTGAGTAAGGGACCGAATCAGTCCCGAAACGTTGGGCTCTCTATAAAACGTGGGCGGAGCCAATTCCACCTCCTAAATAGTTATTTGTGTTAGGGAGGTATAATCTTACTTTCAGTACAGCTGCCCTCTTTCGAGGACACTGTGCGGCAGACGCTGTGCTGTGCAGTGGGAATACACGAATATTTTGAGGTATTTCTCTTAGAAGCAAGATTTCAAAATCATTTCAGGTGCTAAACCGAAGCCCACTAAATAACTGTAGGATGAGGAAGCGCACTTCAAGTGAACAACCCCTTTGCCGAACAAGCTCCTTTGTTGCTGAAGAACTCTCTTGTTGATGTTGTGTCCCGCTATACTGGCCGAGAGCCTGAAGGAATGACGAAGCAGCATAACCGCGAAGATGCATGCATAATTGAGATGCCGAGGCCTTTCTTCAAAGAGCGCAAGAGCGGAGTGGACGGCTTGGAATCGATAGTGGGCCGATACAGGAATTACGTTCCAAACAAAAAGGGCACCTCAGGATGTTTTATCACATCAAGGCTATTGTGAACACATCGATTCGGCGGAAGTGGCTTAAAGGAGATGTAAAGACAACGGACCACCTCGAGTTCTGCAATAGGCTACCGAAAACACTCGCCTATCACAGTGAATAGCACAGGTCGATTCCACGAAAGATCGAAAAAGGGTGTATATTTGATGTTTCCGATTTTCCTGATAATTTTGTATGTTGTGCACATATGATTGCACAGCACGAAATCGCAGTTCGTTTTCAAATAAAAATTTTTGTCAACACAGCAAAATTCGACAAGTGTCGCCGGTTGACGACGACCATTTTACGAAGAATGCGTTTTCGTAACTTCGGAACCATGCTGGCAGCTACTCAAGCTATATATTACAAATATCTTTCTTTTTGGCGGAAGTAGAAGTAAAGAGGAAATAGCTCTTATCATGTCATGGAATTCTGAGTGAATTATGTATTTTTAAAAATTCACGAAAAACGCTGCGTTTTTGAAAATCAGTCAAATTTGGGACGCTATGGCTACTTCTGTAAACACCTTAGCTTGTTCATATTTGCAGTATGAATAGGCCTTTATGTGACTAATGAACCTCTGCATTTGTATTTCTCTAATAATTTTCAAAGTAGTAAATTTTCATGCTCGAAACACCAAAAAGAGAGAAGTGCTCCTCGATTCAAAAATCTATAATAAAAAAAACCCAATCTCAATTTTGTTCAAAGTCCCCCAAAATGTTCTCAAAGGACTGCAGAATGATATTATGAAAAAACATGTTGCATCATTTTTATTAGAACAAAAGTAGAAAATGTCAAACATTGTGTTTCCAGAGCGTGGTGGCCACTGCGTAAAGGACATCTCTAGTAACAAGAAAATACAGTAACACGTCTTTTTTCTTCTCTGAGCTTCGCTAAACAGCAGTAATGATCCATTGTTGGAAAGTGGGAACTGTTTTGTAAAGAAAAAAAAGATCGTTCCAATTAAATGCATTTGCGACACCACTTACATTCCTCGTCGACGGGCAGCACGGACATTTTCATTCCTCTGGATAATTTTTTTTTAGTAAATGCGCTTATATAAAAGTAACGAAGCTAAACGCGAAATATGTGTAGCTGAGTCGATCATGCATTGTAAGAATGTGAGAAATCGCAAATGGCGGCAGTGGTGAACGGCGAGTACCGCAGTGCAACCTAAGCACAGCAGCCACACATTGTTTGCCAGGCTTTGTCGCTATGCACGAGAAAAAGCTGGGGTGTCGATTGCGTTGGTTACACGATACATTTTTCACCGTTCGTCGCTCTCCCGCCCGGTCTCTGGATCCGCACCGTGCGGATCGTGTGGCCCGCGCTACAAGCACTCGTGTAAACGGAGTAGCATGCGTTAGGCGGACATGTGCAAAGGGCGGCGCGATGGACGCCCCCCTGAGCAGACGACAGCAACGAGTACGGCTGTGCCAGTCAGCCAAACACCACCTGAGATAGAAGTTAAGCATCCAAATTGTGCTTCACTTTGATGCGATCACTATCCTACACTCTGAAGGTGGCTATGGGTAGGGGTTATAGCCATGGCCGAGATTTTGTACGGACTGCCTCATGGTGCACAAAAAGAAAATTCCGCTGCAGCAGAATTTTCGTTACGTAAAAGATATCGGATCGAGACTCTTTTGCGGAGGGTCATGAAGCAGGATGCGCGCTCAATTCAAGAGGGAAACCAGATCTGCCAGCACTCCTTCAAGAGAAAGAAGGATATGCAAAACAAAGCAGATGCAATGCAAACAAAACGTGTTTTGTCCGTGGCCAGAACTGCTGCCACCAATCTTCACGTAATCGATTCTTTTTAAACTCTGCATTGATCACATAAGGTTTGACAACGTACACATTTGGGCCAACAAAAACCACACCTCTTGGCGACCGCTCTCCAGAAATTCATTTCCATTCATGAAGAGACCTTGGCTTTTATACCAATCTCTCAATTCTGGCACAGCGCATCATCATAAGAGACGCGTGGAGGGAATGCGTTCTTTAGCACTCAAGATATGAATTATACTCAACTGAAATAGATGAAAGAAAAGGAGGCTACAACTGAAAGTGCATACTGTGGACTGAGGGATGTCTAACACTGACGTGAAGTCGCAAACCACGCGAATGCATTTAATTGGAACGGTCTTTTTCTTTACAAAACAGTTCCCAATTTCCGACCATAGATCATTACTGTTGTTTAGCGAAGCTCAGAAAAGAAAAAAGACGTGTTACTGTATTTTCTTGTTACTAGAGATGTCCCTTGCGCAGTAGCCACCACACTCTGGAAACACAATGTGTGACATTTTCTGCTTTTGTTGTAATAAAAATGATGCAACATGTTTTTTCATAATATCATTCTGCAGTCCTTTGAGAACATTTTGGGGGACTTTGAACAAAATTGAGATTGGGTTTTTTTATTATAGATTTTTGAATGGAGGAGCACTTTTCTCTTTTTGGTGTTTCGAGCATAAAAATTTACTACTTTGAAAATTATTAGAGAAATACAAATGCAGAGGTTCATTAGTCACATAAAGGCCTATTCATACTGCAAATGTGAACCAGCTAAGATGTTCACAGAAGTAGCCATAGCCTCCCAAATTTGACTGATTTTCAAAAACGCAGCGTTTTTCGTGAATTTTTAAAAATACATAATTTACTCAGAATTCCATGAAATGATAAGAGCTATTTCCTCTTTACTTCTACTTCCGCCAAAAAGAAAGATATTTGTAATATATAGCTTCAGTGGCTGCCAGCATGATTGCGAATTTACGAAAACGCACTCTTCGTAAAATGGTCGTCGTCAACCGGCGACACTTGTCGAATTTTCCTGTGTTGAAAAAAAAATTTATTTGAAAACGAACTGCGATTTCGTGCTGTGCAGTCATATGTGCACAACATACCAAATTATCAGGAAAATCGGAAACATCAAATATACACCCTTTTTCGATCTTTCGTGGAATCGACCCACAAGAATGCAAGCGACGGGAGCGTCATAGCGAATCTCTTCTTCCTGTAAGAAAAGGGCGCAGTATGATGTGGGCGATCAGAAAAGATTTTATGGTGGTGACCACTTTCCGAATAACACAGATCACAAGTACGCCTAGCGTTACCGCACTACGTTTTCTCGTAACTAGCAGTTCTTCGGCTGGTGAAATATACCCCTGTGCCCTCAATATATCAAATATTTGCACACAACGCTGTTGCAGCTAGGACCACTTATATTGCACAGTGAAAGCATTCGATATTACTTAAAGGAAAAGAGTTTCGGTTGTCCAATTTGAAGTGTGTTGTCTACTTGTATGAGTTGGTTGTCGCTTGTGCGAAATAAAACAAACAAGCTTTCTCAAGAAAGGATTACCGCTGTTCTTCTCTCTATGCAATTCTTTCTCGCTTCCTTTGATTGTGCGTTTATACTACGTTACATATTGCTTCTCCAACAAATTTCTTCAAGCGCAAATGTCACTACTGTTAAGCATGTTTATAGCCTAGATGAATGCTGTGCCCATAGGGAGACGCGTCAAATTGCGTTTATTATGCCTTACAAAAATGTGGATTTCTTTTTCTTCTAGATTACAGTATTTTATGAATATCTGAACAAAATTTTCTTTCTGCCGGTCAAAATTTCTTCATGCATGAGAGGGCTAAATAGTCGTTTTCTTCACGAACTAATTCAAAGTTATTTTCCTCTTCCAAGATCTCGTATTATTAGAATAAGTCAATCTTCTTCTCTGAAGCTTTTCATTTTTTTCCTCAGACATAAGCCTCAGCCATGCACTAGAAAAAATAAAAATAATGGCTGTCACGGTGTTAGAGGATTTCATTTGAAATGGTGCGTTTAGAAGTTTCACATTTTTAGTTTTTCTTTTCGGCTTTCCGGATACGTGACACTGTGGTCTCGCGACGACCGAAGCTCGAGTAAAATGATGATATGTATACGTCGCGACCTAATGTTCGAGAGGCATGACGTGGCCTCTCAAGATTCACGTGAATATATCTGCCTCACGGTGTAGCACAAACGGCGTTCACTGTCAGTAATCGGTGGATATATCCCCCCTAGAAGTCGTGTGGACTGCTCTCACCTCTTATCTGTGCTCCAAGCTTGCCACATGTATTAGTTGGGAACTTCAATGCACACCACCCATGTGGGACTCAGCTTCAATGAACACCCGGGGCAGGGACATTGCTGATCTTGTACTAAATCTGGGCCTGCTGCTCATCAACGATGGATCACAAACTTTTCTTCGTGCGCATCGTACAGCAGGTGTCTGGACATTTGTTTTGTATCTGGGGCTCTCCTGTCAACCACCTCTTGGTGTGTAGACATGGAAACACGCGGGAGTGACCATCTCCCGACATACATTCAACTGAAAGCATTCGGCCGTTCGGCTCCTCTTCAGTGCGAAGCGTGGAATGGCAAGAATGGAATGGCAAGCGTGGAATGGACACCCAGTGTAGCAACATCCAATCTCTCTATGAAATAGAGATTGTCATCGCATCCGCCCTAAGTGCAAATACGAGGCTTGTCGACGTACCAAAACCAGGAACGCAGATCGATGTATAATACGAGCACCATCGTGTGATCTGTCGTCGTGCAGAGAGAAAATATAG
>NC_051186.1:19417558-19472236 GCF_013339695.2 Rhipicephalus sanguineus
CGTTCCAACTTATCTGCGCCAATAGGCTTCACGTGCGCGTGTCCGGTCGCATTGATGCTCATCAGCCGTGTACACAGCTTCGCAGTCCCCGAACTATCTTGTGGTCCTGCGAAAGGGCTTTCGCTTGTTGCCTCGATTTTTGTCTTCGTCCGACGCGATCTGCACACTCTCGCTAAGTGGCCGCGTTTTGCCGGCCGCCGATGTCACCTGTTCGAGATGACGAACATCCCTGCTTGGTTGGTGCGAGGATGGACCCCAGCGGGGTGGCAACGCCGATGACTCATCGCGAGATAACCCGCTGCTTTCTTAGACTTCGAGCGTGAGAGGCCCGACCGGAAATTGTGTTGTCAGCTACCCGGAGTTGTGTGGCTGCATGTGCAGCGCGTTTTCCGCAGCAGCCTTTACGAAGTCTTCTGCTTCCTTCAAAGTCAAGGAACCGCGGGGCAAAACAGACGTCTTACGTCGTGTCTCGAACACCACGTACAATACGGTCCCGCAGCATGCGGTGCAACATGTCGCGTTTTTGGTGTATATCAATCTAGCGAAATGGCCACGAGTGCGCCATGAGCGTGGCATGTAAATCATGTCGCACATGACATGCATGTCATGATTTTCATGTACCACATTCATTTACGTTCGTGATACAGCCGCGTCGCGCAATACCAATTTTGGTTTATATGAGCTAGCGAAACGGCCGCGAATGCACCATGAGCATGGCATGTGAATCATGATATACATGACATGCATATCATGGTTTTCATGTTACCACCTGTTATTCATGTTCTTCACACGGTCACATTACGCAATACCAGTTTTTCCGTGTATATCAACCTAGCGAAACTGCCACGAGTGCGCCGTATGGCATGTAAATCATGTCGTACATGTCATACATGTCATAATTTTCATGTTACCACCTCTCATTTACGTTGTGTACAGCCGCGCCGCGCATATACCAATTTTGATGTCTACAATCTAGCGAAACGGTCGCGAGCGCACCAGATGTGCAGTAAATATGTCGATACAGTGCATGTCATGATTTCTGTCACACTCTCATTTACGTCGTCATACAGTGGCTCGCGCAATATCACTTTTGTTTGGCTCAATCTAGCGAAAAGCCGCGAATTCACCGTGCGGCGGGCAATGTAACATCATGACAGCATGTCTGTTTTCCTGTTACCACCTGCGCTTCCATGTTCTTCATAAGTCACATCGCGCAATACCACTTTTGGGTTATCAATCTAAGCGAAACGGCCGCGAGGCTCCATTGAGCGTGGGATGTAAATCATGTACATGCTTGTCATGATTTTCGTGTTACCACGTGTCACTTATGTTCGTCATAGAGAAATGTATCGTCATACCAGTTTTGTATATATCCATTCATTTACACCGCCGCTAGCGCCCCGAGACCATGTCATGTAAATCATGCTGCACATGACATGTGTGTCTGATTTGCACTTTAGGACTTGTCATTATGTTCGTCATGAAACTTGTAACGCCATACCAATTTTGGTGTATATGAATTTACGGAACGGCCGGAAAAGCCCCAAGGCCGTGGAATGTAAATCATGCCGTTCATGGCATGCGTGTCATGATTTTCATGTTCTTGACCCTGTCGTTTATGTTCGTAATACGGTACACGTTATGCAATACCAATTTGGTATACATCCGAGTAAACCCGAGGCGGCCAGAGAGACAGAAAAGTAGTAGGCGGATAGAATAGATAGATAGATAGATGATAGATAGATAGATAGATAGATACGCTCAAAGTCGCAGAATTCGCTAAGAAATGCTTCGCATTTTAAAATTACACATTCATTGATCTCTTCATGTACTAGTTACATGAGCCTGTTCAGGAATGAGCTGGCCAACATTGCGGCATCTGCAGGTACTGTTGGGTTTGGTGCGCTGCATAAGTCGTGTGTTAAATCCATGGGTGTGCGCACAGGTGGGGCAGGGGGGGGGGGCGCTCCCTTGTTCACCTAAGAGGGGGGCGCGCAAAGTCATGGTCCACACATTGACATAAAAGGGAGGGGGGGGGGCGCTATCAGCGCCATACATCGACTAATTGGGTGGGGGGCGCTGTGACGAACCCTCACCCCCCCCCCTTGAAGGGGAACCCTGCGCACGGCTATGGTTAAATCCATTAAAAATCAATTTACAAAACACTGCTTTCGCATTGGCACTATCATTTGCTAAACAAAGGACCTCAAACTTATCTATTTCTTTGGATGCCTAGCATTTGGCACATTCCTCGTTTGTTACCACCAAATAAGAACCTCACTCACTTACTGGACCATGGCCACTTCCAATATTACCCCTAACGATTCAACAGCACTGCTGTTTTATTGTGGCCAAGGAAAGACGCGGACGCCAGAACCAGGCAGGAACGAATGCATGTTTATTCAAGAAAGGCTCTGCTTTTATAGCGCTTATTACGATGGTCCTATGTCATAGCTTGTTTGATGACCGATATCGCGACCACAATGGACCCATGCGCGCACAGCATTCTCTGCACGGATGAACATACACTACTTTAACATGCTCACAAACACTACATATGTCCTCCCGCTTGCGTCTTCCAAACACTTCAACAGTTACACGCTAGAATGCCCTCGCTTTTTCTATTCAAAACGGTGTCGTGTGTTATTCAACTTATCACAGTTACGAACAATTCCGCTTTAAATTTCACCGCCACAGTGTAATCACTCCCCTGATGCCTTCTAAATGTCTCCTCCTCTAATTTTCTATTCCACCTTTCCCGAACTTTGCCTTGACACTTTCACTTCAACACTTGTTATTACATGATATCAGAAGCGCTTCCCTCTTCCTCCCGTTGCACCTACACCCTACAATTGTGCAAACAACAAACACCCCTTTAATTATCCAGCTAAATCAGGCTTCATGTCGCTGCCATCCATGTACGTTCAGCCAACAAAGGCGGGGTTAACCCTGCAGGGATGGCTGAGGCATCGCCGCATTTCTTCGTATTTCCATTGCTCATCCCATTCCTGTGGTCGTTTTGTATTACAGCATTTCCTTCCCCTTCAGCAGTCCAGAGTACCAGTCACATCACACTCATCGACATTTGCAAGGTCGCTAGGTGTTTGAGGCGTTTAACGCTTGCAACCACAACCTCCTGCTGTGACACGTGACCGTCCCGCTGACGTTCAACGTCATCGCAATGCACCGTTCCGGTTTCATCGACAGAACTCTCGTCGCTTTCATCATGCCTTCTCATCTGTTTTAACGCGATAGCGTTAGAGAGCTCATTTCGCAGAAATGCCGCCGTCGGTGTCGGCTTCGCTACGTCGCTTGTGAGCGAAAAATTGGCCGTGACCGAAAAATCGAGAAAGATGCAAATAAAATAAACAATAAAATCTTCGGTCCCATTGAGGATTGAACCCAGGCCGTTTGGATGGCATGCAGGTGTCCTACCACAAAGCCACGATGTTACTTGCAACTGCTTCGGGAAAAAACACTACATAAATATCATGTAGCGGAAGGAGTCTCCTTAACTCATTTTGTTCGACAGTTGTCACGACGAAAATGAGCCCATTAGGCGATTTCTAGGCGCATTGGCGAGGCCATCAAACTACGTTTTTTTGCGCGACGCCATTCGAAAAAAGCCGGGATAGTGCAACCATCGCCGCTAAAAACACACACGAACTTTCAAACAGCTCCAAAAATGGACAACCTATGTCCATCTAGCGGGAAATCATATCAAGCCAACGCCTCTTTTCTACAGGAGGCAGTTGATCAAGCAAACAGCAAACGTTAGATTATGTGCTGCCATCTGTGAGGCATTGTGAGAAATATCTCGGCTCTAGCACAGGGATCGATAGCACAGGGACTTTAGATCGAAAACCTCTATCATTACTATAGATACATAGCGCGCGCGTGTGTCTGTGTGCGTGTGTATCTATCAACACACATTAATAGGTATGCATTTAGTGGTGTAAGTGCACACTAGAGGCCGGATTTCGCTATCGCGTTCAACTCCTAAAGGCGAAGCTTAAGGGTCCCCCAATTTCTTGGTAACATTTCGCATCATCCGCATGGATCTTTCAATAAATGCATGCCAGGGGACTGCCCATAGCATCACACAGTAGCCAGTGGCACATTTAAATCGTACAAAATCCTCCCCACAATTACTTTCTACCATAGCTTACTCTATTGAAACAAACATGAAATCCTTTCTGCAGGCGACCCATTCAGCCACAGTTCATATACATTAGTATACATTGGCTCACTTCCTATCACCGCCTCACAGTCAGGTGCTGCTTCTTACCCTCCGTGCACTTTTTGAACCTAGAATTGTGTTATACGCAAAAACATATTTTGGGAAATTTCCACTTATTTATTTCGAAATTAGCATTACGTCCGGCATGTTTTGTGGAACAGGCTTCCCCCCATTTTATTTTTCATTTCTTCTCGCATTTCAGGGGGACTGACAAAAAAAAAAGCCTCTGCCATCTTGCTGTCGGCTTCGTCACAGACTCCGTCCGATTTCTGCTCGCTGAGCTTTCTGGCTTAGTCTCTATTTCCTTATTGAGCTCTGCCATGGCTGTTCGGAGGTGCCTACTTAGCCTATTTTCCCACCATTTTGCTTCGAGGTTGTCACTTCTGAAGGTGGCTAGCCAGGTGGGAGTCCACGGCCTGCACCTCTTCATCCTGTATCTCTTCGAGCAGGGGCTCGTACGTGCCGTCCGCATATCCCTTCTCCTTCCTGATTTTTCGGAAACAGTGTCTGTCTGAATGTCTTGGGAGCTCTGGCTTCATTGCTTGTGCTGGTTTCGAGAATAGCGTGGCCGCTGCCGAGATCTTCCTGCAAGTTGTCCCAGGTGGCCACCGCATTATTCACTAAAGTCGGGTCCGGGACGGTATCCCGCTGGGCTGAGTTCCCCCTTCGAGTGGGGAACAAGGGGTTGGTGAGCAATTGTAAGTCCGGAGCCTCTGCACATTCTGCTAGCTTCGTGTCTTGCTCTCGCTGCTGTGGTACCACCGGGGTATTTCGTGCGTTAAAATCACCGGTGATCACTGTTTATCGACGCTGGCCGCTGAAGTCAGCCTATACATGCCTTGCACGTGACGTCACAGATAGGTTCTCTGCGCTTGTTCACAAGCATGGCGGCCGCCGTGACATTTTTTCTCATATGTCATTTCAGTGGTGGACACCCAGTTGTTCCCTCCCCCCGCATTTGTTTGTGCTCTCCCACTTTCTTCTGTTCGCCAGCTGCGTCAAGGGGGAACACAGGATTGGAGGGGCCACCAGGAACTAAACTGATGTC
Source organism: Rhipicephalus sanguineus (assembly GCF_013339695.2). Taxonomy (NCBI): domain Eukaryota; kingdom Metazoa; phylum Arthropoda; class Arachnida; order Ixodida; family Ixodidae; genus Rhipicephalus; species Rhipicephalus sanguineus. Next base: position 19,422,847 of record NC_051186.1, read on the forward strand.
ACCGTTTCTTTCTACGCGCGTTCGAGCAAGAGTTAACCCTGCGTCTCAACCAGTTTCTTCTCAAGATGGTGGCCACAGTGACGTCAATGCAAGCCATGTACAACTTAGCCTTGTCAATCAATCCTGATATTGAAGAGCACCATCTTCCGGAGTCAGATGTATATATACTGTTTTGCCAGTTTGAGAGAGTCAGTGTTTGGGTTCGTGAGGGCAATAAAGGTGTATTGCCGATATCGCCCCGTGCCCATGTTTCCGCGTCGTCCAACCCATGCTGCTTAACACTGGCGACGAGAATCGGATTCGACGGAAACTGCCACTCGACGGACACCGCCGCAAGGGAAAGCCAGCGCCGGTAGCTCCGGTGCGTACTTCTCACAATGACGACCGCCACTGCAGAGGGGCTCGAGCCTTTGGACATCGCCCGCCCTGAAGTGTGGGAGGACTATGCGCAATGCTTTCATTTCTTCCTGGAGGCACAGGATGTTGCCGACGCTGGCAAGAAGAGGTCGACATTCCTCAGCCGCTGTAGTCCCGCCACTTTTCATTTGGTCAAGGTGCTCATGGCGCCGGTCCAGTTGAAGGATATCCCGTTCGAAACAATCCTCGCCTCGCTGCGGGATCACCTAGAGCCGAAACCACCGGAGCTTGCTAGGCGATACGAAGTCCGCCGCTGCGACCAGGCACCGAGTGAGTCTGCCACCTTCTGCCTCGCTGCCCTTCGAACCACGGCGAAGCACTGCAACATGTGACCTCGACACTGCGCTACGGGACTGATTAGTGTTTGGACTGCAGAATGAGGCAGTGAAGCAGCGACTACTGGTGAAAAAATAAGTCTCTCACCAGTGCTGTCGACGAAGCAGCCACCACTGAGGCCATCGCCCGGGAAGGCAGCTTTACCTCGCTCCAAAGCACAAGTGCCCCGCGCATCGAGCTAGTGCACCAAGGAATGACGACGTGATGACGGCAAGAAAGGCTCCACTCAAGATGTTCTCCGGCTTCGTGCAGGCCCCGTTCAGCAACGGTACGCCGAGAGACTGTCAAGTGGCTCCTGCGCCAGCTGCAGAGGCCTTGACGAGTGCCGCCTGTGTCGATTTCGTGCTGCCCAGTGCAAGGGATGTGGAAAAACCAGGTACATTGCTAAGGTCTGCCAGTACCGGTGCCAGCGTGGCCCACGTGGAAGTTCCGAAGCCGATAGCCGGGCGCAGTGTTACAAGAACACCCATCGCGTAAACATTCCGTACTGCGATGACTTGGCGGTGACTGCTCTGCTCTATCCACGCAGTCTCAGCCTACCAAGAAGGTACATGTGGATGTCATAATCAAAGGCGCACAGTGCCAGGTGGAGGTGAACTCCGGATCAAACCATTCTATAGTCTCAGACGCCACAGCCTGACGTTCCAAAGAGGTGTGTTCCAAACCTAGCAGTCACTTGACGTCATCGTGAGAGACTATCAAGCCAACCACATCGCTGTACGTGGGATTGGTACCGTGTTAGTGCAGTTCAGAGATTTTGATGACCTACTGTACTCTGTCGTTGTCAAGAAACGCCCATCTTTTGAGACTTGATTGGTTTCCGGCACTCGGGATTGATATTACGGGGGTGCCACACATTGACCAACTGCCATCACCCCTTGATAACATATTCAAAGACTTTGCCTCTGTGTTTGATGGGACACTGGGCTGTTACAAGGGCCCATTTAACCCTGCGGTTGTGCCCATCCGCCAAGGATGTTCCTTTCCGTGTCCTCAACTGGGTGTGGAGGTGGTGGCCAAGCTGTGCTCAGAGTTCCCAGTTCACGTCATTTGTATTCAGGCTACATCGGCTGCGCGCCCACAAGGGATGCTTACTGTGGGGCGACCGTGTGGGAATTCCGCAGAAGTTGCGGTTCCGCGTCCTTGAAGCCTTGCACGCTGGTCGTCCCGGTGTCGTCAGAATGAAGGCGCTTGCTCGTAGCTATGTATGGTGGCCTGGCATGGATGCAGGCATTGAGGAATGGGTGCGTCGGTACATTCCCTGCCAGGAAACATGGCCGGAGAAGCCTCGGGTACCGGTTCACTCATAGGACTCCAGGGTCCTATGACCACGGAGTCCATTGTTCACCTGGACTCCATGGTCGCACCTGCACAGATTTTGCCTGCCCATTCCAAGGCATGGGGCGATATCGGCAATACACCTTATTGTTATCACGAAACCCAAACACTGACTCCCTGAAACTGGAAAATCATTATTGTGTATACATCTGACCCCAGAACATGGCACTCTTTAATATCGGGTTCATTGGCTAGGCTAAGTTACACGCTGCCTTCAGCGGCCAGCGTCAATACACAACAATCACCAGTGGGTATCCGCCTGCCTGTCGTGCTGCTGTTGCGAGCATTCTCTTGAAATCTGCTTCCGTCAGACGGTGCCCTGTAGACATTGATTACAAAAATGTTTCGCTTGTCGGTCTTCCGTGGGAGTATTTCCACAAAGACCGCCCCCAGACCCTTGTACGTGGGAATGTCTCTCTGCAAATCTGAAGCCCTTGCGTATTAGAGTGGCTATCCCGCGTACTTTGCTGTGATCGGGGTACAGGGCTGACCTTGCTGTCCCGTACCCCTTGAGGCTGATGCTATCCGGTGGCTTGCCCTCAAGTTCTTGCAGGAGTATGACGTAGGGTTTGATCTTCCATGCGTGAATGAGTTGTGTGAAGGCTGCTTTCTTATTGTTGTATGAATTGCTGTTCCATGGCCATATTTTAATTTCGCTGTGGTCAGTGACCATTGCAATGCTTGTGAATGGCACTGCCTTTACGCACCGTGTGGGTGTGTACCGACCGGGAAAACCGAATTCTCAGGGATTTTCGATAATCTGGAAATACTCAGGGAAAACTCAGGGAAATTGTGCTCCCGTCAGGGAAAATCCACAGTAACGTTATTGAAAGGGAACGGAAGTCGCGGTAACCCTGGCTCGAGATCTTGTCATCGCATTCTTCAAATCGAACGGCTGCTGCGGCTGCGGGGAAGTGCGCACCTCGATGCTCTCCTCGCCTTCGGAGCGGTGGAGTGGGAGAGAATCCGGCTAATGCGTGGCATGCGGAAACCACGAACCACGGCATATCGTATCGCGCAATGTTGTCAGGGGTGTTCTGTGACTGCACGGTGTAGTTCTGTATTATTTGTCGCACGTGCCGTGAGTTAACGCCCGATATGGTGTTTTTGTGATCGCCACGTGTCCAAGTAACAGATTTAAGTAATGAGATTTAGTTATCTTGCAAGCGATCGTGATCGTTCAGGAAGCGGGTGTCGTTGACAAGGCTGGTATCTTGCAAGCCATCCCCGATCGGCGAGAAAAAAAGACGACGCTTGTTGGCGGTTATCGGGACCTCACTCGCTCTGATCCCGAGCTTCAAAGATGCTCTGTGGAGAATAGAAGAAATTTCCATGCGAGAGCGAGTGTAACTAACAGGCCCATTTACAGCAAGTGAAAGCTTTTTTCCCCTCCTTTTTCTTCTTTTCTTCCCTTTTTTTTCGGTGAGGGCACTGGTTGAAAAAAATTCTAGGCAGTCGACCGATATTTTTTGGGGCTGCAGCTCGCACTTAGCAGCCACACCAGTGCTTATGTGGATGTTTTGCTACCCATACCGAATTACAAAACTTTTCAGAGCCAAGGCATAGCGACGACTGAAATTCGTGACACCGGCACGGGTCCCACCTGCTCGATTCGGCGCGCGATGTCGGAAAGCAGATACGTGGCCACCATAACCGATGGGCCGTAATTCAGGCTGTTGCCGTGCTTTCATGCGATCTTAGCCCACAGCTCTGTTGCTTTTTCTTTGCGATAGCAATTATATAGACACTTCAGGCGAATTTTTTCATTCGCCATGATCTTCCTTATCAACTCAAACCCCGCGCGTCGTATACGCTATGTGCGAGTGAAAGTGCGCGAACGCTGCCGACGAACGGGGCTTAAACAGAGATGAAACGAGCCGACCGTCTCCTTCGCGTGATGGGCCCATGGAGATGGACCGGAGGGTTGGGGAGGGGGGGGGGCTGTGTGAGTCCGGCAGGAAGTGCGTACTTTGTACCAGCGGGTGTGGTCGCGTGTGCCGCGGTATCTTTAGAGGGGATCAGCAGACGGCTCATACTTTTGTAGGTGTTGTGCTCTAATTGCAAAACCCCCGTTGAAGCCATAGCAGTGGCGGATCCAGAAGCGTGATGGGGCGGTATTGGCGATCGCCCCCCCCCCCCCTCCAATGCCTTTGCCAACCCCCGCCGTCTCCCTTCAGTGCCTGTCGTCCACCTCCTTTGTCAGGCTGCCTGTCGAGTTGCCCCCTTTGTCAGGTTGCTTTGCCTATCACTGCCCAAAAGGGGTAAAGAGAATCGTGTCGTCCCTGCTCTCTACTCTCTCCTCATCGCTCTACTCTCTCTTCTCTCCCTATGCACATTTCCATCGAAGGCTTCTCAGGCGCGCTCTAATCCCCTTCAGTGCTGTTGAAATATGCGTGACCGGCCAAAATGCACTGCTGAGGCTGTGGCTTCAGCCTTTGTACTGCCGCTGCCCTAAGTAGGCACCTGGATCTGCCCCTTAGCCATAGATAGGACACTTCTCTTACTGCAGCGGCTGCGTTTCCTGAAGGAGTCAGCTGCTAGCCTTATTCGTATAAATTCCTATTTGTTTGCTATCGATTCACTATTTCGTTCTCGCGGTGAATCCGACTTTTTTGCATGTGCGACTGTTTTCGATGTTGCGTGTCGTGGAGAGCAATGGTTCGGATGGGCAATATGATAGCAAAGGCGCCGCACTGCTCGGGGCAACGCGTGAGGATTTGACAAGTCACTGCAGCAGAGTGCATTGAACCTGCATTTCTTTCGTTTTTACACGGGACTCTGGCAGCAGAGTGCTTAACATTAACTTTTTACCTGCGAGAATTTGTTTCGAATCTTTACACGGGATACTCTCGGTATAACAAGACATCTGACAATCGTGTGATTAAGCTGCACCTCAGGTCTCTTAACGAAATAGATGGAAACTCGGGGAATTTAGAAATTTTTCTTGCAAAAAAAGCTTGCCTCCCTGAGCGCTCTTCCACGGTCCTCTCGACCCTATCAAGCCTGTAGTTATGTGTCTTCCTTGTTCGTTTTCTCCTTGATGTGGGTTGAAGTCCCGTCAAGGAGATGATCGACGTCGATGAAGCAGGAGGCAGGTTGAGAAAAACTTGAAGGTATATTGTAGCGAAATATTTGTCATATGGTACATTCTTGCCGAAGCACACTGATGATAATCAGCATCTTGTCTGCTCTATACTTTAATAGATGTCCACTAAACATACGAAACCGATCTCACTGTTCGACACCGAGTGGTTTCGGCCCAGACAAAGTTGCATCGTACGGAGTCTTACTGATCTATCAGGTTAAGTGATTACAGCCTAGACCTGAAGGGAAACGATTCCGTCCGCCTAAGTACCTTGCGGTAAACAAAGAAAGGGGAGGTGGCCACTGGTGGTCCGCCTCAACATTCCCTTATCCAATCAGTGTTTATCCTCATATTAAGCCACTCGCTATTGCTGACCTATCTCGAAGCATGTCTTTACAGTGCAGACAAGCGTTTTGGCACTCTTTCCCTCATACTCTCCCTCTCTTTATCCCACGCTCTCAGGATTCTCACGTCGAATACACCTGTATCTTAGCCCTGGTGCATTCACGCCATTTTCCCATACTCATCTAGTTGAGCCCACGGTGCCAGTCGTAAAAGACGGTTCCGGGAAACAATTTGCGTGTCTTCACCTTTCCCGCATTCGGACCGTGCATTGTTGCGACTCAACCCTGCTTTACAGTCGGCGCGCCGAAAGCGCATGCCGGTCGTTGTTGGGGTCACGCATACTGTCGCCTTGGGCGACGGCATAGAGCAGGAGACGTTTACCCTCCTCATCTTCCCACACATTCGGGCTGCCGACCTCTGAGAACGGTCGCTTGACCGCAACCCATGCTGGCCATCGGGGTAGACAAGCTGCTGAAAGGAAGCCGTTTGCTTTCTATTGATAATTGCACAGCCAAAGACCAGGCAGAGAGAGAGCCGAGAAAGAAGCTTTGTACGACGTACAGTGCCGCGCCGTCCCGTCTCCACGATCGACTTATGAGCGGCGAAACCTAATACATGTCGTTGTTTTATTCCAGCCTGCAGGCTGCTGATCTGTCTGAACCTCTCCCGGACCTCATTCATGAAGCTGGTCAGGCTGGTGTTATCGTCCGCTTTTGTGTGCTTTTTTTGCCTTGACGTCCTTCTGGGGTGGGGCGCTACCTTCGCTGCCCTCGAGCATGGCGTTTTGAGTACGCGCTGTTCCGCCTTTCACTTAGGTGCGTTATGTAGTGCCTGTTGCATCCGTGGTGTTTGTGCCGTTTGTGTGCGCGGATACCTTTCATGCTGCTTTCTATTCTAGCTAATGTGGCCTGGAGCTTGGCCACTCCTGCTTGAGGGCCCTGTTTTCTTGTTCAAGAGTGTGTAGGCGTGGGTGAGGAACATGCTCTGGCTGTGCCTTGCCTGACTGCTTGTTTGCTGTGCTTCGTGCCGTGCCCTCGACCTCGTCTGCCCGCATGGTTTCCTGGATCGGCTGCGAGAATGCCGATCGCACCCTTGAGCGAGAGCGGGCCCTTAAATGTGAACGGGAGCGGACTGTGGAGCGGGACCGGCCTGGGACCTGTATTGCCCCCGCGAACGGCTTCCTGATCTCGCGTCATCGGCCCCGGCTGCACCCCTGGGCTTCCGCCCTTCTCTCCTCCAGTGGTCGCTGGATCCTGGAAGGTCAGGTGCTGATGGTGGCTCTGCTGCTGCTTCTCTTGAATTCGTCTTCGAACGACTGAAGGGATGTGGAGGCGCCGTTTGCAGGCGTGGTCTCCGATGAGGTGCCCGCCGTTGCATAGTTGCTGCGCGGTTTGCAGTATGTTCGCCGTTGCTGTCTCTCTGCGGTGCTTCGCCGCAGTGCTTCACCGCGGTAGTGGCATTCGGTGCTTTCTTCATTGGTGTGGCGGCAAACGTCGGCTCTGGCGGATTCCCGTCGCACGCTCGGCACACGTCTATTTGTCGCTTGTACAGTGAGCAGTGCACTATCGCGGTCCCGCACTCGACGTTACTCAACACCCGCACGTCCCTCAAAGAGGATCGCGACCACCCTGGTGTTCTTGATTTCCTTTGCCTCTATGGTAGGTTTCGAGAATCTACTATGGAGGGTTGCCTCGTCCAGGGATCGGTCGACATTCTTGATGACCCCCTTGCTGGTTTTGTCCGGTGGCGCCATGTCTGCGGCTACCTCGTGGCTCGTGTGGATTTTCAGCACTTTGGCGTACGCTGCTGCATTGCTCTGGTGCTGCGTGGATATGATCAGGATGTTCGGCATCTTGTTGGGGCACATCGTGTCCTCTCTGTCCTGCTGCTCGGTTAGCGCTGCCACCATAATGATTGCTCGGGCAAGTACCACGTGGTCGACTCTCGCCTCGTTCATTCCCCCTCGGGGTCTCATAACCTTAATTTTGTCTTTCGGCAGCCGGTGGAGCCGCGAAGTGGCTACAGCCCTCTGCACTGCCAATGAGGCCTTGCGAAGCTCATTCGGTCCTTTGGTGTTTGTTTGTCTTTTGGTCTTTTGTTTGCCTTGTTGGTCGGGGTACAACCAGACACGCAGTAGGTATGGTGTCTTGCTATCAAAAAAAAGAAAAAAAAAGAGTATGCACAGAAACATTGCTAAAAAGGGGCGTTTCTTGCGAAAAAGTTTTTACGAAAGTGTATGCGTGCATGGAGAGTCCAAGTTACATGTTTAGCGTTAGAATGTCCAAAAATACCTTTTTCAAAGTCGGAAGAACATATTTTTTTCAAGTCCAAAAGACATAATTCTTTTCCAAGTTTTTTTATGCAAATGTATGATGCATGAAAAGTCTGTTACATGACTAACTGAAGAAAAAAAAGCTTCCATACATTTGTTTTTCTAGGTTACGTACGCATGCAGAGACTAAGTTAAAACTTTCAAATGAGAGAAAAATTTCCTTACCAAAAGTCCCAGGGGTCCCAGCGCCGCTTGTTCGAAGGAAGGACTTGTTGGGCTAGCTGGTGCTTGCTAATAGACATCATGTAGCACGAAAAAGACACAACGGAAAAGTTCAAGGTACACAGAATATATATGCGTTCCAAACGCGCAAGCGCAAACGTGACATCCGGCAGGCTACAGGGGGCGCTAGGCAGAATACACAACAGTTCGACTGAAAAACGCATGTTCTACGGCAAAGAAGACAACAGACGTCTGACTAACGCAATCACTACCACTTTGCTTGATAAAAAAGGCTTCCAATAGTTCTCGTGCCGTTCTATCTCTACTCCTACCAAGGATCTTGATATCGCGAAACCTTGGAGCACATGCGCAGGCTTTGCGATGCGCAGAAAGGTGCGCGTTCAGGTCCTTGTTCAAATTATTCGCGTGCTCCCTCATTCTGTCATTGACGCAGCGACCGGTTTGCCCTACGTAGCACTTGCCGCAAGACAGGAGGATATATATTGTGTGTACCTTGAATTTCTATTCATGTTGTTAGTAGCGCCTGTGGTTTGTGGTTCTGTGTGTCCGTGTTGTCTTTTTCGCGCTACATGATCATCATGTAGACATCATTGATGTCTGTTGTTCAAGGGAGTCCGTTGTCCAGATGTTGAAGCTCCGAGATCCAAAGCTTGAATGACACGGAACCGTTGAAAGTTAGGATTTATATACAGGAAAAAGTAGGCGGGGCTTCGAATCTGTTGTACTCGAAACTCGTTATTAGACGGTAGTCTAGGTCTAGGTGCTTTCACCGCTACTTTTTCATTGGCTGCTAATTACTGAGAACAATAGATAAAAAAAGATAATGCTTGAGCACGTGAACAATTATCTAGAACAGGAAAAAATATACACCATGGCAAATGAGCTGCTATTAAAAAGTTCTCGTGATAATCATGATAATCACGTGTTTTTCTTATTCATTAAAAATATGGCGTCATATATCACGTGAATCGAGCGTGCTTGTTACTAAAGTCTACATAAGGCCACATGTATTAAGTTTTCCATAACTGCAGTTTCATTGGCTGCCATTTTTCTTATGTTTTAAGAAAAAGTGTACGTGAGGTATCAAGTGAAACTCGCGTGCCTACTCAAGGTCACATAACTTATTACTTTTTTAAAAACGGAAAAAAAAGTTGCGTTCCAGAGATGTAAGAAAATTGAAAACTAAACATATTTGTCTTTTGAGAGGAAATCGGCTTTTCCCCTTGGCGAACGCCGAAAAAGAAAATGAATGTTCCAATTTACGGAATAATTGCCATGCATTGCATGTGTTTGGCAGTATTGGGAATATCCGTATTCTAATTTTATACCATAGCAATACCTTTCAAACGAGGCTTCTTCTGCCACGTTTTAACCTTGTTGTATCCTTATATAGGTACTACAATTTCTGCAATTGCACTCTACTCTGGAGGTATAGGTTTGACTGCTATCATAGTATCAATGATTATATGGTGTTCTTTCAAGAAAGATGAAGATGGAGGTGTGCGCAATTGGAAATATTGTGCTTATGAAATATACCGAGCAGCCGTTGCATATGCGTTGGGTGCATTAGTAAGCAATCTTATTAGAGATGTTGCCAAATACAGCATTGGAAGATTACGGCCACACTTTTTTGACGTATGCAAACCTTTTAACTACGATACCTATTGCCCTCCAAATGCAGCCTTCAACACCTACACTCTAAATCAAATCCTGGCTAGAATCCATGCGTGCAGGCAGGAAATCCAGTCAAATTTTGGCCGCCGCTAGACCGTTCGTTAGGCGACTCCATATGCGGCGCCAAGAGCAAGCGGCCCATTTCTACGGGGCCCCCTGAATAGGCGTGACGCAAGATAGGCAGGATTTTAAGTGAATTTTTTCCTGGCTAGGTACGGCCTACACTTACTCGTGACCACAACGTTGCGGCGTCGGGAGTCGGTATTGCCCGCCTATGGGCGGCCTGTGGTTATGCGGCCCAAAAGCACAGTCGGAAGAAAAATGAAATAACTCGACCACATTAACGCTTTGTGATCTAGAATTTCACCAGGTATCATTGTGACATATTAGAAGCAGGGTGTCTACCGACCGGGAAAACCGGGAATTCTTAGGGATTTTGGGTAGTCTGGAAATTCTCAGGGAAATTGTGCTCCCATCAGGGAAAATCCACAGTAACTTTATTGAAAGGCAACGAAAGTCGCGGTAGCGCTGGCTCGATATTTTGTGAACGCATTTTTCAAATCAAACGGCTGCTGCGGCTGCGGGGAAGTGGCGCACCTCGATGCTGTCATCGCCTTCGGAGCGGTGAAGTGGGAGAGAATCCGGCTAATGCGCGACATGCGGGAACCATGAACCACGACACATCGTATCGCGCAATGTTGTCAGAGTGTTCTGTGACTACGCGGTGTAGTTCTGTATTCTTTCTCGCGCGTGCTGTGCGTTAGCGCCAGATATGGTGTTTTTGTTATCGCCGCGTGTCAAGTAACAAGCATGATTAGTTGTAGAAGCGGTAGCACTAGATGTAATGCGCTTGAGTTATCTCGCAAGCGATCGCGATCGTTCAGGAAGCGGATGTCTTCGACAAGGCTGGTATCTGGCAAGCCATCCCGATCGGCGAGAAAGACGACGACGCTTGTTGGCTGTTATCGGAGAGGTCACTCGCTATGATCCCGAGCTTTGAAGACGTTATTTAGGACTCCGTGAAGAATAGAATAGGCGAGAGCTAGCGTAACTAACGGGCCCATTCACAGCAAGTGAAAGCTTTTTTCTTTCTTTTCTTTTCAAATGAGGGCACTGCTGAAACAAGTTTTAGGCAGTCGAGCGATATATTTTTGGGGTCTGCAGCTCGCAATTACAAGCCACACCACGTGGATGTTTGCTACAAAGCCGAATTACAAAACTTTTCAGAGCCAAGGCACAGCGGCGACCGAAATTCGCGACACCAGCACGGGTCCCATTTGCTCGATTCGGCGCGCGATGTCGGAAAACAGTAACGCGTCCACCATAATCGGATGTGCCGTAATTCAGGCTGTTGCCGTGCTTTCATGCGATCTTAGCCCGCAGCTCTGTTGCTTTTTCTTTTGCGATAGCAATTATATAGACACATCAGGCGAATTTTTCGCTTTCGCCATGATCTTCCTTATCAAGTCCAAATCGCGATTACATCACCCCGCGCGTCGTGTGCTCCATGCGCGGGTGAAAGCGCGCGAGCGCTGCCGATGAACGGGACTTAAGCTGAGATGAAACGAGCCGACCGTCTCGTTCGCGCGATGGGCACATGGAGATAGGAGCCGGCGGGTTGGGGAGGCCGGCCGGGGGGGGGGGGGGGGGCTGCGTGAGTTAGACAGGAAGTGCGTACTTTGTACCAGCGGGCGTGGTCGCGTGCGCCGCCTTATCTTTAGTGGGGATCAGCAGACGGCTCATACCTTTGTAGGTGTTGTGCTCTAATTGCAAAACTTCCGTTGAAGCCATAGCAGTGGCGGATCCAAGGGGGGGAGCGTAGCGGTGATCGCCCCCTCCCTTCAGTGCCTGTCGTCCACCTCCTTTGTCAGGCTGCCTGTTGAGTTTGCCCCCTTTTTCAGGTTGCTTTGCCTGCCACTGCCCAAAAGGGGTAAAGAGAATCTTGTCCCTGGTCTCTACCTCTCTCATCGCTCTACCTTTTCCTGCTTCCCTATGCACATTTACAACGAAGGCTTCTTAGGCACCGCCATAATCCCCTCTGGGCTGTTGTAAATATGCGTGACCCACCAAAATGCACTGAGCGGGGACTTCAGCCTTTGTACCCGCCCCCGCCACCCCATTAGGTACCTGAATCCGCCCCTGAGCCATAGATAGGGAACTTCTCTTAGTGCAGCAGCTGCGTTTCCTGAAGGAGCGAGCTGCTAGCCTATATTCATATAAAATTTCCTCTTTCTTGCTGTCGAATTCACTATTTTGCTCTCGCGGTGAAACTGTGGCTCTCTTTTTCTAACGTAGGATGGTTTTCAATGTTTTGCGTTCGTGGAGAGCAAATGGTTCGGCTGGGCAACATGGTAGCAAAGGCGTTGCATTGCTCTGGGCAACGCGCGAGGCTTTGACGACAACCTGCAGCAGCAGAACAAGCGCAATTCCACAGTGCATTAAAGCCGCATTTGTTTAGTATTTACATGTGGCACTCTGGCAAGGCATCTATGATTGCTGCACCTCAGTCTCAACAAAATTGATTTTTTTCACGCAAAAAAATAAAGTTTTTTCATGTTGCCATATTAGTCGAGCGTTCTTGTGGCATTTTCAGTTTAAGATTAATTCTTCGGTGGTAACTATGCCTTGTATGAAAGGTCGAATTTCATTTTAACGAAGTTTCGATATAACGAAGTGAGTTGCCGCTTTTACCAACTTCGTTATATTGAGGTTTAACTGTTCTATGTACTATTCAAATGGGATTAAGTAGTTTTTATTTTTTAACGTGCGTATTAGAGAGTGACATCACCGAGCGATATGGTGTCTACCCATCTTGACATAAAACAAAGTTCTGCTTCACTCAGGGAATTTTAGCAAAAACACTCAGGGAAATCCTGGAAAACTCAGGGAATTTAGAAAAGTCAACTCGGTAGACACCCTGTAGAAGACAATTGATAACTCAGTAACACTAATACATGACACAAACACTTTGAATACACACCAGCGGATTCGAACCCGGGACGCACGCATTGAAAGCGGACACGGTAACCGCTACACCACAGCGCCTCCGCGTTTGCGCCGAAATTTCACGGTGGTCTATATCTACCAATCGCTCTGAGGTCCTTGTCTTCCTTTTTCGCTGCTGTTGTGCCTTCGTGTTGTGTTGCCATTTTTATTCGGTGAACATATAAGTTCCGGAGGCGGCAGAGTGTCACGAAAGCTGCTGCATTTCGGTTGTGACTGTGTCCTTCCGCTCATAGTTGGAGCAGGAAAATAAGCATGACCTTCAGCGCTGCTCCATGCATCACGGTTACTTCGCCGAAATTGCGCGGATACCAAGCATTGTCCATACATTAATGTGTATGTAGTGAATGCACGGGATGAGAAATACTGTTTTTTCCTACCGCGCGGTGCACGCTCTTATATACCGTGACTAGCGCGTTTTGTGCGCTTCAAAGGCCACCCAATCTTGCATATAAAGCTTCCATTCGTCGATGCCAGCGTTAGAGGCATTTCAGCGTGCCTACAATAAAGCGTACGTTATTTTTTACAAGGTTACTGACGTACAATTTGGTCTATTCCGCCGCGAGCTCTACGCATCGTGAGCGTTTTGAAGCACTTTCGAAGCAGCACATGTCAATGCTCACGCCACATTGATGAACATGCATACTAGAATCAACAATGTATGCATGTATGCGCGGGCACAGCTCGCGTTATTCAGGCGAAAGCTGCGCACGTCATCTGACAGCGCTTATGTTGAAAGGTTTGAAAAGCACATTTGAAGACAGCAATTATCCCTACACGTTGCGTTGAACGAGTACATAGCAGTACAAACTAGGCTAAGTACCAGTTTGCCGTTTCATACAGGGATCCGAGGGTCTGACGGCCTTCGTCCCACTTTCTCAGGTTCGCTTGGAGGCCGTTTCAGCCACCGTTTTTCCCTTGCCTATGTGTATTTGTCACTCGCACATTCATTGCCTTGTTCTCGAATACGCATGATCAGCTGTATACAGCACACTCGCAGACTAGGCACTCTTCATGCTAATAAACGTTCAGTCATCAGATTACATATGAAGTTGCCAGTGAATATCAGAAGCATTGTGCACCCCAAGACCACACACATTGTTTACAAACTTTTCTCTTAAAAAAAAAGCTCTAGTGAAAAGGTATTTGAGCCTTTCTGCATTTTTGCATCCCGCAAGGTAGCGGAAGAGTTAAAGGAAAAAAAAAAGTCAACCACTCGTCTGTAGCACGAAGCCAAAAGGAAATACATAGGGATTTCTCAGAAATAAAGCCTCTTAGTTGCCGAAAAACACTTATTGTGTTTACTCAAATTCATACCTCTTGAAACTAAGGAAGGTAATCTTCTAGAAAAGGCACGAGATCCAGCTGGCCTCTTTTTACTATAGCTACATGCCAACGTTTTTAGATTAGCGCAGTAGCGATCAGTAGCGCAGTAGCAGACGACGCGCCGAGACCAATCCTAACGCGACCGCAGCGCCCCCGCCTGGTTGGCGATCGCGGCGAGCCGCTCCGCTCCACTGGAAGGCTGAGTCTGAGTCTGAGTCTGAGTCTGAGTCTGAGTCTGAGTCTTTATTTCAGACATGCATACAAAAAAATATATATATACATGGCTGAGGAGGAGGGAAAAAAAGCCGCACAGTCGCGGCTTGACATTGCTCCCTTCCCCCGTATACATCGGCACTGCGGTATGCACGAAACAGAAACAGCACAGGATAACATTGTAGCATAACAAACAAGAACTCCAAAGCAGAAAAAAAGAACACGGTGCACAATAAAATGGGTGACACTACAAACACATTATATCTCCAGATATATTCAAATAAAGTTGCGTACACAAAATATAATTAAGGTGCACACATTAAAATCAAAAATCACAAATCATCATCAAAAATGTACACATTAACGAAATAAGTTTCGAAGAGAGTTAAAGGAAAGTTCGCGTATCGAGGTGTGAGTAAAGCCAAACTTGTTAAGCAAGGAAGGTAATGTATAGCTTAGGGTTTGAAAGCCGTAATTAGTACGTGGGTGAGGCACAGACCAGTACTCGTGGTGTCTTGTAAGGTAGCAAAGAATGTTGGTGTGGAGGTTAGCGACTTCACATAAGAACAATATGCCGCGTTCAATCTGTGATTTGTAGAGCTGTAAAAGACGATGATGGTACATGTTGGTAAAGTGCATGATATGGTAGGTGGTAAACAGTGGTTCAGAGTGCGTTCTGTAAGGCACGCCAGCAATCGCTCTAAGCGCATTTTTCTGCATAGAGACTAGTTTACTAATATTTGTTTTTGTTGAACTTCCCCATACCAATACGCAATGCCAACTGAAGTAACCTAAAAACGTTGCTACATGCCTAGAGGGGCCTAAGGTGCAAATTAGTGGCAGCCTTACTTTCGAACATATCTTTTCGACCTGATAGCCGCGATGAAGAATGACTAGAAAAGTTGTGCTCCCAACATCCACCCCCTAAAGTAGAACTGATGAAGCACTCTTTCTTAACCTTGTGCCTTCAACGAACACATCAAGATTTCAAAACCTTAGAAAAAATATATACTTCAGAGCCTGATGACAAACTTCCTAACAGGTGTTTTACAGACAAGATTCAGTTATGTTTTAGAGCCAAAATTGTATCAGGGGCATAAAAAAAAGAAAACTAAAAAAGGCCACACAGGGCCACGACACAATGTTTTAGCACTCTTTTCAGTTCACTCAGTTGCCCCATAAGCTAATACTAACACTCTGCTCCCTCATGAGCTTTTTGTCTTAACACGACTCGGTATAGCTTCTGTGAAACGAAAAAAAAAACTTGTCATCAAATTTTGCTGCATTAAAATATTTAGAGTACTCCGAACCATTCCAGTGTCTTTATACGATTTTGGACTATAGGACATTTATTCACAACTGCAAATAACAGGTGTCAGTGCCTATCTAATTCCTAACATAAATTGTATGTCGAGCTTGTCATACAAAAAGCCTTAGGCATAGCTCACACGACAGAGGGCAAAGAGTAACGCATACACAGTGTAGCATGCGTGTGGCCTGCATCGCTCTTTTGTACTGCGTCATTTGCACATCTGAGAGCTTGTTGAATGCTAGTTATGCACTCTCGTAAGAACGTTTGTTTCGTTTGCGTGTCGACTGAACAGACTGGACAGCGGGGATGTCAAGAAGCAAATGAACCCCATCGTTTATTCTGCGTTGGTAGTTATAGTTGAAAGTGGAAAGGGTTAGAAAAGGTGAGGGCCAGGTAGGTGTATGCACGAGGCAATCGTGCCTGTAGATAGCACATGTGCTTTCATCAGATATGATACATCCTCCTTCTAAACAGTTCAAGAAATCAACCCGCTGGCTTGTCTGCTGGAACTGCTGGTCATAACCCAGACGCTCTGGTGGCCGCGTCTGTCGTCGACTTCGTCTCAGTGGTTGAGGCGATGGCTGCTGAGCTTCCGCGGGCGAGACTGCGGTGGTCGATGACGCCACACCTTGAAATGGGGTGTGGTTGTTGGCAATATCTCCGTCGTCTGATGAATCAACACTATATGGCTCCTTCGTCGCTAGAAGATGCCGACGGTTGCGCCTCAGCACGGTATTGTTCTCTGTGCGCACGTAGAAGGATCGTGGGCCGGCCGATGCGACCACTTTAGCTTTCGTTGCCCATGATGTCCCATTCAAGCGTACCACGTCATTGTCGCAGAGGCCAGGTAGGGTGCGCCTATGATGACTTCTCTGCCGGTGTTTCTTGACTAGAGTTACCGACATTGGATTGAAGTCCGGCAATGGTGTGCGCAGCCGCCTTCCTTGCAAGAGTTCGCCCGGGGACCGGCCATCTTCAACAGGACTCGCCCTGTAATTCAACAAGCCCAGCCAAAAACACTCTCCTGCAGCTTTTGTTTTCTTTAGGATACGTTTTACAATTTGTACACCCTTTTCTGCAAGCCCGTTCGATTGAGGATACTGCGGGCTTGATTTCACATGCTTAAAGTCGTAACGCTTTGCGAAAATCATAAACTCTTGGCTGCTAAACTGTGGGCCATTGTCAGTTGCAACCTCGGCTGGTATGCCGTACCTGGAAAATATTGCACTCAGTCTATCGATGACAGTACTGGCTGTTGTAGCGGGCAGTAACTCCACCTCGGGGAAATTGGACATCAAGTCATATGCGCACAAATAATGTCTTCCCGAGTACTGAAAGAGATCGACACCGATACGGATACCATGGCTGAGTTGGTGTTGGTTGCATTATTAAAGGCTCCGATGGCTGCTTATACGCGTATGTCTTGCAAGTTGGACATCTTTCAATCAAGGACTGAATATCTGAGTTTATATTCGGCCAATAAACCATTTGTCTTGCTCTAGCTTTGCACTTTACCTGGCCAAGATGGCCTGCGTGTATCCGTTTCAACATGTCGCTACGCATGCTTGTCGGTATCACCGCTTTAGTGCCTTTCAGTAGTACGCCGTTTACTACAGATAGCTCGGCGGCCACTGGTTTCAGGGGGCCGTCGACAGGCTCTCCTTTAGCACGCTTTCTTAGCACTGTGCCAAGGTGTGGATCGAGAGCTGTTTCCTGTGCCAGTTTTCTAGCTGTCGTTTCACTTACGAGTGCTGATACGACCGTGACAGCATGGATCTCGACGTCACTCGTGCATGCAGCTGCCTTGAGTCCAGGAACAGGTGATCGGGACAGCATATCAGCAAGGGCCATCTGTTTGCCAGGAATATACGTCAGCGTGTAATCATATTTCATCAACCTCAAGAAAAATCGTTGCACTCTGGGTGGCATATCACTTATGCCTTTCTTTGATATGTTTATCAGTGGACTGTGATCAGTCTCGAGGATGATGGGGTGGCCATAAACAAAATGATTGAATTTTTCACAACCAAAAACTAAAGCCAAAGCCTCTTTTTCAATCTGCGAATATCTTTGCTCCGATTCTGTTAAAGATCTCGATGCATAGGCTACCGGCTGCCAGCAGTCTCCATGACATTGCAGAAGTGCCGCACCGACACCACTTTGACAGGCATCTGCAGTTACCTTTGTCCCCAGATTTGGATCAAATATAGCAAGCAATGGCGCATTACTTAAATCCCGGCATATAGCCTGCCATTCGCTTTCGTGGTTTGGTGTCCAATCAAAGATGACACCATGTTTGATGAGGGAACGTAAAGTAGACGTACGCTGTGAGAGAGATGGTAGGTACTTGCTGAAGTAGTTAACTACTCCCAGTAGCCTTTGGACAGCCAATTTGTCCTGAGGTCCTGGCATTTTCAAAAGACCGTCAACAAGATCAGGATTTGGCCTAATACCCTTGTCGCTAATGATGTCACCCAAAAAGAGAACTTCTTGTACTCCAAAGCGACATTTGGACGCATTGAAAGTAAGGCCTGCTTTTTCAGCTGTTTCTAATGCTCTGCGCAGCCTTTCATCATGCTCGGCCCTGGTCGTACCCCAAATTAACACATCGTCTACATACACGCGTACACCGGCAAGACCATCAAAAACCTCGTTAAGGGCCTTTTGAAATACTTCGCTAGCCGACGCTATACCGAACGGTAGACGAAGAAAACGATAACGGCCGAAAGGCGTCGCGAAAGTGCATATCTTCGATGATTATTCGTCTAATCCGATTTGATGAAATCCCGCATTTGCGTCGAGACGTGAAAAAAACTTTGCGCCTGCCAAGTCCGCTTCAATATCCTCTCGGCGCGGCATTTGGTAGTGTTCCCTCTTGATGTTTTCGTTGATACGTCTTGGGTCCATGCATACTCGTAATTTGCCGTTCTTCTTTAGTACAATAACAAGGGGGCTTACCCAATCTGTGGGGCTGCTGACCTTCTGGATGATGCCTTCCTTTTCCATTCTGTCCAGTTCAGTACGGAGAGGCTCCCGCAGGGACAGGGGAACCCTCCGAGCTGGCTGGACGACTGGCACGGCATCCCTGTGCAGCTCAATCTTGTATTCACGTGGGGCGCATCCTGTTCCATGGAAAAGACGTGGGAACTCCTTGGTAATTTCTTCGGTGTCGTTCGTCGTCACGCTGTCAACAGCCCGCCGTACGATTCCAAGCTTCTCGCTGGTATCCAAGCCTAAGATCGTGCTGTGGTCCTTCTTTACAACAAAAAATTCTGCGCACGCCTTACGGTCACCAATCTCGATGAGCGCTGAAAACTTGCCGATGTGCTTGATCATGTTGCCACCGTAGGATCTCAGAACAGCGCTACTGGGCATCAGGGTTGTCATCTTGAGCTTGCGAAACATTGAAAGCGGCAAAACGTTTGCCTGCGATCCTGTGTCCACCTTAAAGGTGACGTACTTGCCGTCAATGCAGGCGTTCACACGCCAGTCTCGTTCTCTGCTTGCGCTGCTGCTGGCGACATTCAGTACTTCGAAGTCGTCGCTCTGATGTTGCACTTCATCCACGCGCTCTTTCTCGCTGCAACAAGACGCGAAGTGGTTTCGGCCGTTACACGAGTAACATACTTTGCCGTATGCCGGCCAGCGTCTGACGGCATGCCTTCGGTTGCAACGGGTGCATCTTAGGTCGTTCCTGGAACCTCTAGGGGTGCTCCTACTGGCTGTGACAGCGTTCATATCGAGTTCTTCCTTTCCTTTCTGCCAGAATTCATTTTGACGAGCTGATGTTTCCGCCGCCTTGCAAAGGACGATAACTTTTTCCAAGGTCAAGCTTTTGTCCCTGAGCATCTTTTCTCGAAGCCTTGGCGAGTTTGTTCCAAAAACAACTTGGTCTCGCACCATGTCGTCCGCCATGGTCCCGAAGTTGCAGTGCTGCGCTTGTTTTTGCAGCTCACGTAGAAACAGCTCAAAAAGCTCCGCCTCACCTTGACTGCGGGAACGGAAAACGTATCGCTCGTGTACTTCGTTTTGTTGCTCCAGGCAGTAGTCTTCGAATTTGGCAATAACGGTGTTGAAGTCTTCCTTGTTTTCTTCGCCGCTGAACACAAAATTGTTGAAAACGTCCAGGGCCTCGTCCCCCGCCACGCTGAGGAGCAGGGCCGCTTTCGCCGCTTCAGACCTCGGATTGGATTTGCATGCCGTCGCTTGCAGAAAAAACTCGAATTGCTGACGAAACCGCTTCCAGTTCCTTCCTCCATCAGCTGTCAAACGTAGCGGTTCGGGCGGCCTCAGGTGCTCCATGTCGTTGCTTCTTGCGTTCTCTTATCCCAGGAACGATTCGCTTACGCTGGACTGTATCCCGCTTCTGACACCATGTTTCGCTTGCGTGTCGACTGAACAGACTGGACAGCGGGGATGTCAAGAAGCAAATGAACCCCATCGTTTATTCTGCGTTGGTAGTTATAGTTGAAAGTGGAAAGGGTTAGAAAAGGTGAGGGCCAGGTAGGTGTATGCACGAGGCAATCGTGCCTGTAGATAGCACATGTGCTTTCATCAGATATGATACAATGTTGTCCTCCAATAAAAGGAAATAATATTCTTAAAATAAGACACTGCTTTGTGTAACACAGCACTAGAATGTCTAGAATAGGGGAGTGGTCGGAACGGCCGCATTACAGAAAGTGGAGCCCAAACCGGCTCAATCCACTTGTGGCGCTGCAATCAGCGCCGTGCAACTCTTAAACGACGACGCATTGCAGACTACCGTTCGCAATGGCACAAGCGGATGGACCCCGTTTGGGCTTCACTTTTAGAAGATCGTTCCGAGCACTACCCTGTTCTAGTACACTCTAACAACACCTTGATAGCGAACACTGAAAATGTAACAAGTTGCGCGTCCAGCTACACTTTAACTGACGCAAATGTGCAGAAGCTTGCTGTTTGCCCAGCACTGGGGAAACCTGTCCGCCTTTACCACAACACTCTGAAGCTGTCCTAGAGTTTGTCCAAATGCTGAGGGGTAGCTCAATGCGTCATCTGTTGTGGCAACTGCGGTTGACCTCGTGGAAGCCTCAGGTGTCTCAATACCAGTACTAGACCTTGCATCAATTGTCAAGGTAGCTGCAGATTGTAGAGGTGAATTCCGTATCAGGTGTTTCTCGGGGTCCTTGCAAGCTTTGTTCTGTGCCTGTAATTTGATGAACGGCGTCTCCTGCGTGGTTAAAAGATCAGTAAGAACAGCCTGCGCTGCTGAATGTACCAGTAAAAAATGTGAACATCAAAACTGATTCGCAAACAGTGTACAGTACTCACGAATTCTAACACGAAATCAAATTTTATAGTATAACGACTGGTATGCGCAATTTCTCAACACGTCCTGTCGTGACGAATCTAGTCTAAAGATAACATGGGCTCTCATCAACGCATTCGAGTCAAAATTACGCCCAAATGACCTAGAATGAAAGACAGTGGGAACAAAAATGTGTGCGTTAGTTAGCCCCAGTTGTCCTGTTTCAATCCGTGAGTATACTCTACATGTTTGGAGTGGTCTATACATTTGCTCTATACATTTATAGGCAGAGCACGGGGGTGATCAACAGTTTCGCGCATTGAGCGATTGCGGAGTGTTGTGAGCATGTCTTGCCATTCACTAGCATTAACTGATGTTGGATTTAAGAGCGCCTCTGCAGCCAACATATCCATGATTGTATTCATGTTATGCGACCGCATCCGCTTAGCCTTAACTGCTGACACTGCTTCTTCCTCGATGCTGCTGTTATTACTGTTGCGAAGAAGGCTGATAGTAGGGTAAGGCGGGGCAAAACGCGACAAAAATTTGAAAATAGCGAATATTTTTTTATTTCACTCGTTACCATAAAATAACAACACAGGAACTTTTTTTTGGGTACAAGGTATGTGCTACATAAATATGGCCATGCTGTGACGGTTCAAAATATTATTTTAAAAAGAAACAAAAAAATGCACCACATGTCTCATTTGGCCCCAACCTGCGGGGCAAAACGAGACGCTGCGTGAGGCAACATGAGACAGCGTGAAAAAATTTTATCCTTTCAGTTCTTGCAGTAGAAGCACTTCAAATTGACTCCGTGGGCCGCCACGCAGTCTTCATGTGCCCAGTATTTGTACTCCACGCATTGAATCCACACAGAACCCGGCGCTGTGCTGCTCCGATACTCCTGAAAAGCATTCAGTCCTTTTTTTCATGTAGTTTTCCTCCCAGGAAACTCTATATGATATTCTCTTATACGTTTGCACCATCCTTAAAAAAATATCATATATATTGAGCGTAAATAAACGGTTCAAAGAATAAGACGCTCTCTAAGGCAGTTCAATGCCTTTTTGTCGCGTTTTGCCCCCTCTCACATGCCCGAATTAAAAATTTTCCCTTTGGCCCACGGCATCAAATGAACTAAGCTTTTGCTTGCATGTAGCTAGTAGTATAAATGACAACATAATAATTGCGTTGTTTTACTGGGCCGGAATAGCTTCATGCACGGATTGGAAAATTTGGCCGAGCAGATTTCCCCTTTTTGGCGGGTCCACGAACACACTGACATCAGCCGCGCAATTTCTTGGGCGAAAGCCCTGAGCGATCATCAACTTTTGCACATAAAATGTCGAAACTATAGGCACCTATCGCTGAAAGAGAGAAACAAAGAAAAGGTACTTTTTGTATTAGCTATAGAGGGCGGCAAAGTTAAAATGTCGCGTTTTGCCCCGCCTTACCCTACATGCGTGCGAGCCGCAGTAAAATATGCATCCAACTGAGCAACAGATTGTCTTTTTTGCAAGCATAATGTTTGATTCATAGTACTTCCTATGCCTCACAAATTGCTCGTCGTTCATGCGAGTCTTACAAAGCTAAAAAGGTATTGCAAGTTTGCATGCAAGCTTTTGTCACAGTTTAAAGGTACAGTACTCGCCAAACCTACGCATTGCCCATATCGCCGCCAGAGCTTCTTTTGTCTGACTGTACCTGTGTTTCTTGGCCGTCGTGGAGCGAGAAGTAGTGGTGTGCGAATATTTGTTTCGAATTCGAATCGAATAATAGCACCTAACCGAATATAGTCGAAACCCAGAATACGAAATCGGTGGAGAAAGAAAAAATTCGCTTTTGCGAGAATTTCGTTGGCGCTAGAGTGAGACATAAGACACGAAACTGGCTAGAAAAAAAATTATTGCCAAAAGTCAGTGAGGCTACTCTAAGTAGCCTTTGCTTGTAGTAGTTTCACAGCCCTGGACTCGCACTACAAAAAGTGGTCCATTGCTACGTCGTCGTCGTGCTCGCCGAAGAACGAACGAATTGTCGCGAAGGCGTTCAATACATCCCGCGGGTTCGTGTTTTTTTTTTTCTAGATGCTCCGTTTTTTTTTTTTTGATCATCGGGATCGTCGCTTCGCGCACGTTGCTCATTGTCGCTTCGTCAGTTATCTCTTCATGCATGACGTCTTCATCCACGCGAAGGAACTCTACGCTGAGGCCATTGGGAATTTTGTTTTCCACTGCACAAACTTCATCCCATGCATTAGTCAGTAGTGCCGGCACTGTGCCGTCAACACTGCCGTTGCATTAGTGCACGATGGCTGTCGAGTGAGAATGAAGCCAGAGTGCTTGAAATAATTTGTGATTACAGCCGGGCCCGTTGCAGTCCAAGCGGCGGCCATGATTAGGTCTGTTTTCTCGGATCCGCCTCTCTGCTTGCACGCTCCGCGTTCGGTGTGAACGTTCCTTAAAGGGACACTAAAGAGAAACATTGAATCGGTCTAGATCGATAAATTGTGCTCTGAGAACTCTAATGTCGTTAATTTCGCCATCATAGGTTTATTAGAGTAGAAAATCATGTTCGAAGTTTCATTTTTAAATTTCGCGCCGAAATCGCCCCGCGTGACCTCACAGATTTCAAAGTGTATTGATCGTATCTTGGTGCCATTGGCTCAGCAAAATTACCCCAAACCTGGTATGTTAAGTCTATGGCCCCCTCAGAGGACAATGCACTTCATTTTTACCGATTAGAAACTATGCAGTCGCTAGTAGGCGCCGTCAAAACATGTGACGTCACGGCGAATTGTGCGCAAACTTCAAGGTGGCGTCGCCACCCACATTTTGTTTTTGCGCTTTTTGCTCTCGCTCACTTAGCATCTGGCGCGCCAAAGCGCATCTCGCAGCAAGCGTCGCCGCAAGGGCGAGGTGCAAATTGTAATGTTTTGGTATCGTGTAACTCCACAAAAAGAGTACAGGGAGCGAAGCGGTTTTCGTTCTTTCTCTCTTTAGCGGGCGTTGTGCTACGTCTGCCGTGATAGCGCGCGCCCGCGCCAGCGATGAGAAAAATCGTTTTGCTCTTAGTGTTTTCTCTCTCCCTCTGAAGTGTAGTCCTTCAAAGAGGATGTCGGCTGTGGCGGTGCGAGAGCGTTTTTTAATTAATGTATTGTATACCAATGTTTTAGAATGAGACTTTTATTAAACCCTGTGGAGTCTTATTAACATGCTGATATTCCCCACTCTCTTGTTTTCTCTGGTCATTCCTCTCTCGCTTTCGGACACACACACACCACACACACACACAACACACACACCACACACACACACACAACCACACACACTTCTGCCCTTAAGGAATGCTTTGACGAGGTTGTGGAATTTAAGATGAGAGGCTGCGGCTGGAGATTCGCAAAATGTTTGTGTTTAAGCTTGACGAAGGTTTTGGCGAGGGTCTAGCGCTAGTATTGCCTTGGTATCCTTTGTTTGTAAATGGCTTGTCTGTGAAGTAATGACATGGTGTCGTGACGGGTGCGTGACAGGGCCCGCTGCAAGCCTATGTGTGTCTGAAGAGCTTTTGTCCTCGATGTGATCTGTGATAACGGTTGTGTATGGTGTTTTGTGCAACCTTGTGCCTATCACGAGGTTAGTGAGATGGATCGGAGGTTCTCGACAACCGAGTGGCTTGCCAGGCTTTGGGATAAGGGAAACTTCGGCTGCGTGCCAACTCTTGCGGCACTAATTCCATTTCCCAGGCCTCGTTGATTTTGTTCGTAAGGATTTGGATGGCCTTCTCATCCAGGTTGCACAGAATGTTGTTATATTTCGTCCAGGCCAGGGGCAGACTGCTTGTTGTAGGGTGGCATAGTTGGTGCCAGCATAGTTAAAGGATCTATTGGCTTCAAATTTTCCTCCCGGCTTTTGTGTGAGTGCCTTCTCTAACTTTCCTGGACGCTGAAGAATGAAAGCCACGGAGCGGGAGGCTCGCATTGGCAGCCAGTTCAACCTAGCCTGGCGCGCGTGTTAGCCAC
This sequence comes from Rhipicephalus sanguineus, assembly GCF_013339695.2. Lineage (NCBI taxonomy): Eukaryota > Metazoa > Arthropoda > Arachnida > Ixodida > Ixodidae > Rhipicephalus > Rhipicephalus sanguineus. Next base: position 19,447,719 of record NC_051186.1, read on the forward strand.
GCCCCATCGTGACAGCGACGGGGCACGGTGATTCAGCCCACTACCATATACTGTGTTGTGGCGCGGCCACAGCGCGACTGTCCGGGATACTACTTCATCAAGCACTGGCGCCGCCGAACTGACCAGTGACATGGCCTTATGATTCGGGAAGGACCAGGCTGATCTGGACGTTTCTAAGTGAGCAGGCAGTGGAGGGGCACTAGCAGTTTGTACCAAATTCTCAACTGATTCTTGAGTGCCTGCCATAAAGTTTATCGTTTTCAGGCCACGACAGGCACGGGAAAGTTTACAGGATGGAAGCCCCCCCCCCCCCCCCGAGCCGGAGCCACACGAACCCCCTCCCGGTAGTAAGCTTGGAAGGGGTAGAGAGAAAAAAAGGAAACTAATCTGTAGAAGGAAATTTCGGCCTCGCTGTCTTGGTTTTCCTGTTGGGGCCCTTCCCTATCGGAAAAAACAGCGTAGCCAGTGCTTCACAGTGCCTTTAAGCGCACTGGGTGGCACTGGAAACGCTGTACAGTGTGTCCAGTGTACCACAGCGCGCTGGCAGGGCACTGGGACAAACTGTACAGCGTGGCCAGCGCGCTGAAAGACGCTGGGAATACTGTACAGTGTGGCCCAGGGTCTCACAGCGCACTGGGAGGCACTGGCCACGCTGTACAGTGTCTGCCCGCGCACTGGGAACACTGGCAGCACATTGGAAAAAACTGGGCGCACTGGGTAGAATTCATATAAGGTTTGGTATTGGGTCGCGAGAAGTCGAAAGAAAAACTTATCGAATATCTTGAAAATGTTATTCTATTCTGTGTCCTACACATATCTAGCTTTAGTTTTGTTAAACGACGGACGTACGTATACACTAAAGCAATCATCTGTCGAGCGCGCCCGCGCGCGTTTTCTCTGAAGTGTGTGATCGAGAGTCGTAAATGTAGTTCATATAACTGCATCGAAAGAACTTATCATTCGCAACGCAATATGACATTAGTATTTGTCTGATAATAACGTCAACCTGCTCTAACAGCCAGTCCTTACATATGGGCTCGTACCGCTGAAAGCCGCACGTCACCGGCAACAGGGAGTCAGCCAACGTAATGCTCAATCTCGGCGTTTTTAGCTTCTGATTCATGTAGTCGAAGGTGCTAATATGGCCTTGCTTGAGTCAGGTAAGATCGAAACTACATTTGAGCGGTTATTAGATTCTTTGTAATTGAATATCCACGTTCTTCACAGCGATCGTGGCGCACGGAGTGCAGCTCTAACCCTAATTCGGCTAGGATGAACTACTGCGGCTGTATGGTACGCGGAACGTAATCAAGACAGAAAATATGTTCAAACAGGTGACGAAAACTAAAGTGTTCAGTGTGCAGGTCAGATGCACATTGTTTTTACATAAGTATAACTAACTGCTTAGCGAGTCAGTGCGATTGCCGCAACACATCTGCGGTTACGCTAATATTTTTTGCGGCAAAACGTGCCAGATAGACGTTCTGATCCTAGGCAGTACATAAAAAACAAATGAACTACCTTCTTTTAGGTTCTCGCGAGCACGAAGAGACTGAAATCTACGTTCTGAACGAGGAAAATTGAAAATACTGGCTACCGGAAGTAGGTATAACAATGAAAAGAAGTGCTGCTCTCGTCTCCAGGTGTGGTGCAGCGGTAACGTGTCAGATTCGCAAGCATGGTACGTCGAGGTGGTGGGTGAGACTCCTGCTCGCTCGTGTTTTTTTATTCCTTTTGAGGGTTATTTTTGTCGCAGTGCTTGCTTATCAGCCCTAATTACGATCTGGCTATGACTACAGTTTTCAGAAACAACTTAAAAGCCCGATTTCGGCCCGTAACGGGTGGCCCATTTGCAGTGTGCCAGCATGCCTCGTGCAGCGTCTCAGTACCCAGCGCCACACTGGTCCAATAATCAGGTATGGCACTGGGACAGTCCACTGGGTTTTCCAATAGGGTTGGTACGCGGGCTCCGGGCGAGCCAGTGGGACCACCTTCGAGTGTTGGGTTGTTGATAGCGTATCAATAAGTCTACACCCAATCGCACTCGCGCGCTTGCCGGTGCGCCAGTCCCTTCAGCACCAGCTGCGCACCGCTCCTGGAGGGTTGGTCGCTATCATCCCTGACGTGCTTTAGCAGCCCCACTTTCCTGCCTCTGCCTCTTAAGGGGTATTCACACGAGGGAGAAATCGGCGGGGGACACGGGGGGATTGCGGATCACGTGACCGCGGCGTCAAGGACTAGAGTGGGCGCGACCCCCCCCCCCCCGCAACTTCTCGGAGAAGACGGACCTTTTCCCTGACAGGAAAAACGATGCCCCGGTGGTGGGGGATATGGCGGAATTTCGGGCTCTTGTTTGGCCACATTGTTGCACTTGCTCCTGTAGAGAGCGGCAGTGTGTGTCCAGTCTGCAGCTGCATGGTCGTCTGCAACACGTCAAACGGGTGGTGCAAGCCACCAGAGTAGTCTAGTAACACTGGTCTCCAGCTCCGTTCGCCTCGTCCATGTGAGTGGGGGACATTTGTGAGGTATTCTCGCGAGCTGACGTCACTAGGCTCCGCCTTTATCCCCCGAAGATTTGTCGCCGGTTTGAATACCCCTTTACAGGCAAAAGTGGAGAATGTCCTGACCTCTGTCGTAAATTGGTCCCATGGTCAAAAAATTAAGTTAGCCCTCAAAGATCATTCTTTGTGTTTTTCACCAAAGATCATGTTGGCACTTCAAAACGGTCTCGAACGATGCGCTTGGATGGCGTTTTTCTCAACCGTAAGAGCACTATGCCATTATTAGGAATTTCCATTCGGCCTTCAGTTTTCGTTTGCAGACTGATTACAATAAAAAGAAGGCAGAGTTCGTGACCTCACGTTAATATTTCGTCAGACTGCATCACAATAGACAGCACCCTCATCCGACGGTTCCAAGTGCTTTCCCCATCCCTAACATACGCCTTCCCGGCGTAGTAACTAGCCTTCCCTACGCAATTCCTAAAATCCAGAGTCCTGTCAGTGCAACGTTCAATCCTCATAACCCCCAGAATGTTATCCCTACAGGTTATAGCCAACATCCCTCCATTAGTTCTATACCTTGGCAAACTAAACGCCGAATTTTCGCTGTTCACACCTATGCAAACAACATAATATGGCGTCAACACTTACCACCCTTCCACAATCCTGTATCGCCCAGACCCGCTACACTCCCGCCCTCCGAAACAGTTTACATTTTTACACAAAATTAGACCCATGATCTGCATAACACCTTTCCACCATTGCAGCTACACATATTTGTACTGATCGCTCTTCACAATTTCGCCTGTGTGGCTGATGTTGCGTTAACAGCAACAGTATCCATAACCAAGCTCGAAATATTTTGTCTCCTTAATGTAACTTGTGCTTATGATGCCGAAATTCTTTGCTTTGATCGAGGGCTTGAATTTTGCCACATCACAAACGTCACACACCTACTTCTACACTTTTTCTAACTGCTCTTTCAAACGTCAGGGGCTCAGATCAAAGGATTACAGACTTTAAAATGACATCGCCTAGAAAATAACACACCCGTTTATCTCTTTCATGCACCCAGTAACATGGGTGTGTTCAGGAATGAGCTGGCCAACATTGCGGCATCTTCAGGTACAGTATTGGGTTCGGTGCGCTGCATAAAGTCGTGTGGTAAATTCATTACCAAATCATTTTACAAAACACTGCTTTCGCATTTTCACTATCAGTGGCTAAACAAAGGACCTCAAACTTATCTATTTTATTGGATCCCTAGCATTTACTAAATTCCTCATTGTTACCACCAATTAAGAACCTCATTCACTTACTCACTGAACATTTCCACTTCCAATATTACCTTAAAAGATTCAACAGCACTACTGTTTTATTGTGGCCAAGGAAGGATGCGGACGCCGAAACCAGGCAGGAACGAAAGCATGTTTATTCAAGGAAGGCTCAGCATTTATAGCGCTTATCACGATAGTCCTATGTCATAGCTTGTTACAGCGAAAGCTGTTATGAGATCATTTCACCGGCCGTTTTTGGCGCCGTAGTTGTCCGCCGCCGCCGCCGGTGTCCGTAACCAGTATCGCTCGAAATAAAAAAAAACGAAATAAAAAATTCCAGGATGGAACGAGGTTCGAACCTGGGCCCTCTGCGTGGGAGCCCAGTATTCAACCTCTGAGCCATTCCGGTGCTTGAAACTGCTTTGCAAGAAGGTCCTATACAGGCTTCATGTCGGGAAGTAACCACATTAGCAAATGCAATATAGCGTGGTAGAAAAGTAAAATAAGCACCAAGCGTCGCACAACGCAAATTCTGTAACCAGGCGTCACACAATGCGAATTGCGCAACGAGTAGGTTGTTGAATGCTTCAAACCCATTACAAAGGGCTCTGCCATAATTCTTCATCGTCATCAGGCACAGCATCAATAAAGTGCGCATAATGCCTTACATGCATTTAGCAGGTACCAACGCTCTCCGTAGAATGACGAAAAATGGCACAGTGCCTGTTGCCCTACCTCTCAAAAATTACAATGATTTATAGCGTAGTGGGTTCCTCGCAAGTGGACTTGTATTGGTTGCCAAGGAAGCCCATAAGCGCATGATCCATTTCCTCAGGGTCTCATGTAAATTACAATGATTTATAGCATAGTGGGTTCCTCGCAAGTGTACTCGTATTGGTTGCCAAGGAAGCCCATAAGCGCATGATCCATTTCCTCGGGGTCTCAGTAAAGTTCTTCACCCCCCCGTCTCTCTCCCACGTCAACATATGTTGTACAGCATGACGGGAGAGGGAAATAGCGACTGGGCGTCACCCAATGCAAATTACATAACTGGTAGGCCGTTTAAAGCTTCCAACCCATTACAAAGAGCTGAGCCAAAATTCTTCATCGTCATTAGTCGTCGCGTCAACAAAGTTCACATAATGCCTTACAGACGTGTAGCTGGTGCCTCGCTTCTCCGCAGAATGACAAATAATGGCTTAGAAGGTGCTTCCCACTTTCACAAAAATTGTGATTTATGGCGTAGTGGGCACCTTTCTAGTGTACTTGTATTGTAGCCCCAAGAGAGCTTACAACGGGCTCTAGAAACGCCGCTCTTCCAGCTTTCGCTGTGACTGTGCTGCGGTTTCAGCGCGGGCCTGGCCACAATGGACATATGCGCGCACGGCATTCCCTGCACGGATGAACATACGCTACTTTAACATGCTCACAAACACTGCATATGTTCTCCCGGTTGCGTCTTCCAAACACTTCAACAGTTACACGCTAGAATGCCCTCGCTTTTTCTATTCAAAACGGTGTTGTGCGTTATTACTCCAACTTATCACAGTTATGAACAATTCCGCTGTAGTTACTTCACCGCCACAGTGTAATCACTCTCCTAATGCCTTCTAAATGTCTTCTCTAATTTTCTATTCCACTTTTTCCCGAACTTTGCCTTGACACTTTCACTTCAATACTTGTTGTTATTGGTCGCGGGATCGAATCGCGGCCGCGGCAGCTGCATTTTCGATGGAGGCGAAAATGTTTGAGGCCCGTGTACTTAGATTTGAGTGCACGTTAAAGAACCCCAGGTGGTCGAAATTTCCGGAGCCCTCCACTACGGCCTCTCTCATAATCATATGGTGGTTTTGGGACGTTAAACCCCAGATATTATTATTATTACTTGTTGTTATTACATATGATATCTGAAGCGCTTCCCTCTTCCTCCCGTTGTACCTACACCACTACAATTGTGCAAACAACAAACACCCCTTTATTATCCAGCTAAATCAGGCTTCATGTCGCTGCCATCCATGTATGTTCAGCCAAGAAAGGCGGGGTTAACCCTGCAGGGATGGCTGAGGCATCGCCGCATTTCTTCGTGTTTCCATTGCTCATGCCATTCCTGTTGTTGTTTTGTATTACAGCATTTCCTTCCCCTTCAGCAGTCGCGACTAACATCATCACACTCATCGACATCTCCAAGGTCGCTAGGTGTTTTAGGCGTTTAATGCTTGCAACCACAACCTCCTGCCGTGACACGTGACCGTCCCGCTGACGTTCGACGTCATCGCATTGCGCCATTCTCGTTTCATCGACACAACTCGCATCGCTTTCGTCATGCCTTTTCATCTGTTTCTTTAAGATTTCTCATCATCCGCACGGATCTTTCAATAAATGCATGCCGGTGGACAGGCCATGCATCGCACAGTAGCCAGTGACACATTTAAATCCTATAAAATCCTCCCCACAATTACTTTCTACCATAGCTTACTCTATGGAAACAAACATAAAATGCTTTCTGCAGCCGACCTCTTCAGCCACAATTCATATATATTGGTATACATTGGCTCACTTCCTATCACCCCCTCTTAGTTGGGCCCTGCTGCTTACCCTCCATTCCTGTTTTTTTACCTAGAATTGGTTTTATACGCAAAAGCATATTTTGGGATATTGCCCACTTTATTTCAATTTAGCATTACGTCCGGCATGCTTTTGTGGAACAGGCTCCCCCCATTTTATTTTTCATTTCTTCTCGCATTTCAGGGGACTGACAAAAGCCTCTGCCATCTTGCTGTCGGCTTCGTCACAGGCTCCGTCTGATTTCTGCTCGCTGAGCTTTCTGGCGTAGGTCTCCATTTCCTTATTGAGCTCTGCCATGGCTGTTTGGAGGTGCCTACTTAGCTTATTTTCCCACCATTTTGCTTCGAGGTTGTGTCACTTCTGAAGGTGGCTAGCCAGGTGGGAGTCCATGGCCTGGCCCCACTTGATCCGCTTCGTCCTTTTTGGTGGCTTCTTTTGCTGCATCCTGTATCTCTTAGAGCAGGGCCTCGTACGTGCTCTCCGCACATTCCTTCTCGTCCCTGATTCCTCGCTGCCCTTCGAACCACGGCGCAGCACTGCAACATCAGTGACATCGACACTGCGCTACGGGACTGATTAGTGTTTGGACTGCAGAATCAGGCAGTGAAGCAGCGACTACTAGTGAAAGATCTCTCACCAGTGCTATCGAGGAAGCAGCCACCACTGAGGCCATTGCCCAGGAAGGCAGTTTTACCTCGCTCCAAAGCACAAGTGCCCCGCTCATCGAGCCAGTGCACCAAGGAATGACGATGTGATGACGGCAAGAAAGGCTCCACTGAAGATGTTCTCCGGCTTCGTGCAGGCCCCGTTCAGCAACGGGTCGCCGAGAGACTGTCAAGTGACTCCTGCGCCAGCTGCCGAGGCCTTCACGAGTGCCGCCTGTGTCGATTTCGTGCTGCCCAGTGCAAGGGATGTGGAAAAAGCAGGTACATTGCTAAGGTCTGCCAGTCCCGGTGCCAGCCTTGCCCACGTGGAAGTTCCGAAGCCGATAGCCGGGCGCAGTGTTACAACAGCACCCATCGCGCAAACATTCCGTACTGCGATGACTTGGCGGTGACTGCTCTGCTCTATCCACGCCCCAGGCAGCACACAACGCCGGGCCCATATTGGTTTTACGGCGGCTGAGCACGGCCCAAGCACGGGCCAGCGTTGCCGGCATGGCGCCGATATCGGCGGAGCCGTTGATTTTCACCGGCAACATTGGGCCGGCTTTGCCGCCCTTTAGCCAATGTCGGCCTTTCACCGGCAACATTGGGCCGAGTTTGCCGCCTTTCTGCCGTTATCGGCTTAGCCGATGACTTTCGCCGGCAACGTCGGGCCGATTTTGGCAATGTTACGCCGCTATTTCGCCGATATCGGCTTACTATGGCCTTTATCGGCAACGTTGGGCCGAGTTTGTCGCCGTTCTGCCGATATCGGCTTAGCCGATGACATTCACCGGCAACATCGTGCCGGTTTTGCCGTACTTTCGCCGATATCGCCTAGCCGAGAAGCTGACGGTTTGTTTCGCGTTTTTTCCGCACGCGCATCAATGTTGGCCGAGTTCCTGGCTTTCACCGGCGGTGTTGGACCTTAATTACTTGTCTCCCTTCAGACAATTGTACTGCGCCCCTCTGGAAACGTCGTCCTGTGTCACGGCGCTCCAGAAGCCCTTCACCGACCGAGGTACGGCTTTTGCGACGGACCTAACGCAAGCCAACGTTGTCTTGAAATGCAACCATACAAGTCCCCGACAGAACTGCATCTGTCACCTGCAGACGAATGGCCTCACCGAGCGGCTATAAATAAGACCTGCGCCAATTCATGCTGACAATTATACGTATGTCAACGTCGAACACAAGACACATGGAAGCTTCCGCACATCAACTAGTTCAAGCTAGTTTATGAAGCCCCTCAGCGCCTCGACCTTGACGTCCTGTTGCCGGTCGTAGTGACGAGGACAACCTGGACGCTCTACAAGCTTCAGCGCACCGAAGATGCCCGGCACAGTGCTGGGCAGTATCGAAGATACATGTATCTTAGATACTATCTTAGATACTCTATGGGTATCTTGTATCTGTATCGCGATACGTCTCGAAAAGCCAGTATCTGTATCTGTATTTCCGATACATTCGATAATGTATCGTGTATCTTAAGATACAAGATACTGCTATCGCTACACAACCGTGCGAAATAATAATCGCTGGCCAAGCTCCGCTTCTCAAGCTGGTACTGGTGCCACTAGGCCATCTGAATAAGTCTAAGGGCAGTGACGTTATTTTATTTTTACGCCAGAGTCATCTAGTGAGGGTAGAAGATCAGGAAGTCAAGCACGCGGACGTGTACGCCGAGCCCACGTACCTTTTGTTTTGTCGATTTTTTTTTCTTCTTGGTTGCGCCGATGCCGCGACACTTGCTCTTAGTCACTGTCCTGCGCCGCGTACTCCACAGCGTGCGGCGTCTATAGCGCAAATTCTGATGTCGCTACAGTGTCGTTATTGAAGATTCCCTTGCGTCTTGATTCGTAACGAAATGTGATGCGTGTGAGAATTGGGTTGCTTTGCGTTTCGTGGATTTTACATATCAGCGATTTGAAGAATCTCGTGGATGTAAGTTTGACTGCATGCACTGAATTAACTTATATGCAAATAAGATTCTAACAACTTTAGCACCACTGGTACTGATACTAGATCTAGAGATACTAGATCTAGATATACTAGATAGAGGAAAGCAAGCGTTTACCTAAGAGAAAATGTCATGGAGTATCGTGTTTTTCAATTCCTGATACATTTATTCAAAGAATTTATGAAATCGTAATTTGATTATTTACACAAATGCTTTCTTGGCTGTCATTTCGCATCCCATACATTACCTAGGTCTCTGTACTGTTTTTCGGTCAGGTCACTGAAGTATGTCTTTTGTAACGCGCTACCAAAATAAGATATCTGCTTTATTCTTCTGTCTGCTTTATTTGTACTACTGCTTACGCATTTACACGTTGCCAAGCCGATTTTGAAAACAAATATATAGTTATGTGGGCGTGCCTTGAGTATACAGTACAAAATATTCTGCTTACCGCTTAGAAAAATAGCGAAATTGAGTTTGCATTATAACGATGGAAAGTATTAGCAGCCAGCTTAGAAATGTTAGGAATGGTATTCAAGAAACCTTATTTTACTGAATGCTCCGTTTTACTCGTGAGCGTCCCAACGAGCCGTTTCAGGCAATTTTCCATAGGCACTGAATTTTCTATTGTCTCAACAGGTAAGTTGACGATACTTCATGCTCATAGCTATTAAGGGCGCCCTGTGTATTGTGTTTCTGCACTCGTTCAATGTGAACGTTTGATGCAGAACCACCTCTCTATTTTACTTATATTTGTTTTCCTGTTTTAGGCCTTGTTAAATATTTTTGTATCACTAAGCGCCACGTAATGGGAGCTGTAAGCGGCAATAGCGCGAATAGCAGCGGTGTCCTACGACGTTTTGTGCAACTATACAAAGACTTTTGAGACGTTTCTGTGTTGCACATGTTCTCTCGTTGAAGAAAAATTGCTAAAAAATTGCACGTTAGTGAGTATATCAACAAAGAATCCTTTACGCCAGCAGATATGTAGAATATGAAAATTCATTGCAGTTTTACGTCATCTACGTATGCACCAGGGGTCTCAAACTCAGCTTATAGCCAGTGGGCCGCTGTCGCTAAATTTAGTTCCAATGGCCGGGACAGTGTAGACGGTGGGATCGGGGGTCGGAGAGAGCTTGAACAAAATGACGTCGCCATTTGAAAGGAAGTCTTTCCCATATCTCGTATATAGGTCATTTCTGAAGGGGATTCGGAGTCAACATTTGGGAAACATCGACACCGATGTACACAATAATGAAATCTGGACGTGGATTTTAAAATATAGAGTTTTTGTTCCACGGTTGTTTCAGCACATGATGACCACCGCTCCTCACGAAAGGAATGCTTAAGACCAGTCTTGTCTGTGTAGCTCACGAACATACTTATTAAGAAAATAAAACAAATGGGACGAAGACGGTGATGTGTGTGGGCCGGGCCGCTAGCGAAAGGTCTCAAACCCCTAGAATACACTATGCCCCCCCCCCCCCCCCCCCCCTAAAAAAAATGTTGCTACCAGCGTTGTTGCAGTTGTACACCTGTCCGGATATACCGTATTGCGCAAACTGTCTTTTACGGAGAAGGTAAAAGTCCACACTGGTATTTGCGCCGTCGTGCGAAGGCTTGTTATTGAATTTATTGTGATTTTATGGCAACCCGCTAGTTGGTCGGCAAGCTGAGCAGCGACTCCCACCAATTGCAAAAATGACAAGCAAGGACCACTGTCAGCGAAGTGTATAAAGAGTTGTCCTGTGAAGAAGCTAAAACAAACCGCGATAACTTGTTTTGGAGAAGGAAACTAATGTACTTTGAGCAAGAAGGGCAAAACTTTTGAGATACTAACAGACATTTCATTCAAATGAAACAAAATAGGTCACAGTTAAGAAATTTTCACGCAGACATTTTCGTACATAGGCGTTTGCTGCTACAATATATGGATCTATAATAACAAATTTGAGAATGTATCGAAGTATCTTAAGATACAATTCCCGAGTATCGTATCGGATACTATTATTGCAGCAGTATCTTGTATCTGTATCTCCAATACTTCTTGCCTGAGTATCTTGTATCGTATCGCGATACAATTTTAAAGTATCTTTGCCCAGCCCTGGCCCGGCAGCTCGCCCGCACGCATCAGAATCGGCAGATGATCGACAGCTGCCGTTACATGCTGTGACGAAGGCATATATGGAATACAGCCCGGTGACCGTGTGTGTGTTGGACGCCGACACAGAGTGGGCGTGCTTCTTCGCCGACACTTTGGCCCTTACAAGGTACTATCGATGTCTCGGCGCACCGAGTCGTTCATGTCGTGCGCCTAGCCTTTGCTTGCTTAATTGTAGTTCTTTCGTACTGCATGCATTTTTTTCACTTCCATGTTTTGTGTTTAGCTTGGTGTGATGCAGTTGGCACCGGGCCCGTGGCCACCCCCGAATTTTCTTTTTTTTTTTCCGTGGCATGTGGAGCAAAAAATGACACTCGACCATATATCTGCCGGCCTGGTCCCCACTTCAAATCAAGGAGGTGCCCCCCCCCCCCCAAAAAAAACAATCGGGCTACACCTCCGGCTGCAAGTTTGAAAAGCTTCATGATTGTTTGAGATCATTCTATTAAGATTACACAAGCACCAGCAACAACGCCGAAAGGTTCGATAAATGGTGTGTAATAAACTACGTGTTCCACCGATAATGAAGTTACTGATGGCTATACGGATCGCTGCGATCAGCGTGTATTGCTCACATACACTTTAACTTTAAATCATTCCTCAGAACAACGTACTTTGCCCGAGTAAGGAGTTTTGTCTTAAACACACTGACCGCTGCTTTCTTCGTCACCATCATGTGACAAATATTACATCATTATACAGTAAAGTCTCGTCATTTGAATTCGGTTAATTCTAACTTACTCATAATTCGAACTGACGCCCTGGTCCTGGCACAGCCCTGTGTATTCTATGGGGGAAATCTATCGATAAATCCCCGCAGGGGCGTCTGCACAAGCAGGCGTTTGGTGTGTAGCGACACCACGGACCCGAGCTAACGGGGTGGTTTCGACCCCCTCCCACGCCTAGCCGTGCGTGGCTTTGCCGTGTCCGGGGAAAAGGGGATCCTGGGGGTTGAGCCGACGCCGGGTGATTGGACCTTTAAGGCCCCCCGGCAGACGCAACACACCCCTTTGGCCCCGGCTTCACGTAGACGGCACCCCTGGGCTGACCCACCCAGGGGAAATCGGCAGTCGCCTTTTCCTGCCTCTCCCCTCACATCTTCGTCTTTTCTCTCACTTTAAATCTTTCCTGTCCTCTACTCTCTTCCATTGACTTCCGTGTTTCCTGGCGGCAAGGGTTAACCCTGTGTGGTTATCCTACCTTGGATACACCATATTCGGTTATAGTGGTGGCGTACAGCTGGCGCCTGCAAGGCCTGTGCTTACAGACCCTGCAGCGTCCCCTTGTAGGACTCCATGGTGGGTGGCTGGCGCTGCTGCCGAAATATCAACATTTACATATGGCTAGTTCCTTCCCCCCACTCCCTGATCGCCCTCACAAAAGAGGGCGCACCGACGAAGTCTTCCAGTTTTTTGGTCACCAGAGAGTATCTTTCCCCCGATTCCACGTTATCCACGCTGACACACCCGGCAAACCAGTGCGAACACTTTCACCTTTTCTAGTTTCGAAGTCTTTGACCGAAATCTTTGGCCCAGGATAGAAAGTATCGAGAATGGCAAGTGGTGACCTCCTCTTGGAGCTCCGCGACCAGAAACAATATGAGAGACTGCCTAATCTAGCGAAATTTGGAGATACCAACTTAATAGTAACCCCACACCGAACCATGAATACCACCCGTGGCGTTGTTTCAGATGATGACTTGTTAGGGCTGACGGAGGCTGAACTCCTGGAGGGTCTCAGCGAACAGAATGTCATCAACGTGAAACGAATTAGGATAAGGCGTGATGGCAAAGAAGTCCAGACTAAGCACCTGATACTTACTTTCAATTCAAGTGTACTGCCCGACTCCATCGAGGCTGGGTACATCAAGCTTCGAGTGAGGCCATATATACCAAATCCTCTCCGATGTTTCAAATGCCAGCGGTTCGGCCACAGTTCACAGAACTGCCGAGGCCGCCTAACTTGCGCCAAATGCAGTGCTGAAGAACACACATCTGATGCCTGTGAAAACTCTCCTCTCTGTGCGAACTGTAATGGGGAGCATGCCGCATACTCACGGTCATGCCCATGCTGGAAAAAAGAAAAGGAAATTGTCACAATTAAAGTAAAACAAAACATTTCATTTAAGGAGGCACGAAGGCAGGTGTCCTACCTACCAGAAACCAGCTTTGCCGAAGTGGCGCGTCAGGGGGCAGCGCCACGACGGCCTTCGGCGGCTCTCCGGCACACGCGTAGTGAGCCGGCAGTGACGCCACCCGCCCCCTCGGCGGTTGCAGCCAGTGCTGCTCCGCCATCCAAGAAGGACCCACCAACCTCCGGGTTGGGGGGCGCGAAGGTCTCGTCTTCTGAGGCGAGGCCCTCAAAACAAACGCAGCGCTCGCAAGAGCGCGTGTCCAGCGCCTCGCAAGATGCAATGGACACAACACCGAGCGTGAGGGCGCAGCCAGCGCCTAAGGATCGGCGCGACTCCGTCGACCGATCCAAAAAAGAAAAATCTCGAGTCACGGCCCCTGGAAAGGGTCCGTGAGCTAATTTTCCATCCTTGAGCACACAGCAGAAAACACATCTAAAATGGACACACAGATCCTACAGTGGAATGTGAGAGGACTTCTCCATAATCTTGATGATATTAGAGAACTTCTTAATAAACATACCCCAAAGGTGCTGTGTGTTCAGGAAACACATCTCAAGTCCACACAAACAAACTTTCTAAAGCAATATGCCATCTTCCGCAAAGACCGTGACGACGCTGCCGCCTCGTCGGGCGGTGTCGCTATAATAGTTGATAAAGGTGTTGCCTGTAAGCAATTAAACCTCCGAACTTCTCTTGAGGCAGTTGCTGTCCGAGCAGTGCTGTTCGGTAAGCTACTAACAATTACTTCTATTTACATTCCTCCGTGCTATCAACTTTCGAAGACACAATTTCAAAGCTTCATTGATGAACTTCCTCCGCCATATATAGTCGTTGGTGATCTAAACGCACTTAATCCCCTATGGGGCGACTCCCGTTTGGATGCGCGAGGACGCCTAATAGAACACTTTCTGTTTTCGTCAGGCGCATGTTTACTTAACAAAAAAGAACCAACGTATTATAGCACTACACACAACACATACTCTTCTATAGACCTAAGTATTGTCTCGAGTACACTAATTCCATATCTGGAGTTTTCCGTTGTCAATAACCCCTTTGGGAGTGACCACTTCCCGATTATGTTGAAGTTAACAAAAGAAGATACATGCTCGCCTGACTTTCCTCGTTGGAACACCAAGTCAGCCAACTGGGAACTGTTCCGAGAAAGCACATTTTTAGACGGAGATGACATTGGTGATTTTAATATAGACGATGCTGTGGCATACCTAACAGCTTTTATTATAGACGCTGCAGTGAAATGTATTAAGCAAACTAACGGAATGACTAATAAGCGTCGCATACCATGGTGGAACGACGATTGTCGGAAAGCGCGCAATAGTCAAAATAAAGCTTGGAGATTACTCCGAAATCACCCAACGGCTGAAAACCTCGTCAATTTCAAACAGGTTAAGTCACAAGCCAGAAGAACGCGTCGTCTTGCAAAGAAAGAAAGTTGGAATAGGTACATCTCCGGTATAAATTCTCACACCGACGAAACGAAGGTTTGGAATAGGGTAAACAAGTTAATGGGTCGGGAGTCACACCCCCTACCCTTGGTAAATAGCCGAGGTGAGAGCCTGGAGGAACAGGCGGACTGCCTAGGTGAACACTTTGAATATGTCTCAAGTGCATCACACTACACAGAAACGTTCTTAAGATTCAAAGAACGCGAAGAGCGGCAGCCCCTTAAATGTAAACGTCCATCCAGTGAGGCTTACAACTGCCCATTTACATTAGCTGAACTTAAGGCATCTCTTGCGTGCTGCAACAACTCGGCGCCAGGTGGCGATCGCATAATGTACGAAATGATCAAGTATCTTCACCCCGAAGCACTAAAAACACTCCTAACCCTCTACAATACCATGTGGGCAGCTGGGTATATTCCATTGTTATGGAAAGAAGCGATAGTCATCCCGGTACTTAAACAAGGCAAAGACCCGTCCTTAGCCGCCAGCTACAGGCCAATAGCGTTAACAAGCTGTCTATGCAAACTATATGAGAAAATGGTAAACCGGCGCTTAATTCACTTTCTAGAAAGTAACAGTATACTAGACCCCCTTCAGTGTGGTTTCAGAGAGGGGAGGTCGACAATAGACCACCTTGTTCGCATAGAGACATACATCAGAGATGCATTTATTCATAAGCAGGTTGTACTTTCGGTTTTCCTAGACTTAGAGAAAGCGTACGATACCACATGGCGATTCGGGATTCTACGCGATCTTGCCGCCATGGGCATCCATGGGAACATGTTAAACACAATTGAAAGTTATCTGTCTAACCGAACCTTTCGCGTAAAAGTGGGAAATGCTCTCTCTAGATCATTCACACAAGAGACTGGTGTTCCGCAAGGGGGCGTGCTTAGTTGCACACTCTTTCTTGTAAAAATGAACTCTCTGCAGTCAGTAATTCCAAGCGCGATGTTTTATTCCGTGTATGTTGATGATGTGCAGATGAGTTTCAAATCATGCAATATGTCTATCTGCGAACGACAAGTGCAGCTTGGAATGAATAAATTCTCTAAATGGGCGGATGAGAATGGCTTTAAAATAAACACCCAGAAGAGTACTTGCGTACTTTTCTCCAACAAACGAGGGGTAATGCCACTACCAAGTATTGCGATCAAGGGAGACCAACTCTCTGTCAGCAGTGAGCATAAATTCCTGGGAACCACTTTAGATTATAAGCTCACGTTTATACCCCATATTAAATATGTAAAAATGAAATGTCTGAAAGCGATGAACGTCCTAAAGCTTCTATCACGTACAACATGGGGTAGTGATCGAAAGTGCCTCTTGAAGTTGTACAAAAGTCTTGTCTGGTCGCGCCTTGACTATGCCTCTATAATTTATCATTCCGCAACGCCAAGTGCATTAAAAATCCTAGACCCTGTCCACCATCTGGGCATCCGACTTGCAACCGGTGCTTTCAGGACAAGTCCGATCCAGAGCCTCTATGTAGAGTCGAATCAGTGGTCACTTCACCTACAGCGATCCTATAGTTTCATATATTTTATAAAGGTACGCGCAAACATCAAACATCCTTCTTATTCAACTATAAACGATATGACCGCTGCCACCCTCTTCCATAATCGACCCGCAGCGAGAAAGCCGTTCTCTTTGCGTGTGAGAAACTTAAGTGAGGAAATGGATGTTCCACTGCTAGAACTTTGTCCTATGCCCACAGCGAAACTTTTACCGCCGTGGCAGTGGCAGCTTATACATTGTGACACCTCATTTGTCGAGATCACTAAACATGCACCAGAAGCACATATTAAAATGCATTTCCGACAACTCCAGTCCAACTACTCATGCGTAGAGTTTTATACCGACGCTTCTAAGTCGCATGCAGGGGTGGCTTATGCAGCCGTCGGACCATCCTTCTCGGAATCCGGTGTACTGCACCCGGAAACAAGTATCGTTACGGCTGAGGGTTATGCACTATTGTCGGCTGTGAAGCATATACGGAAGTCAAACAAACAAAAATCAGTTATATTCACAGACTCGTTAAGCGTCGTAAATGCATTAAAATAACTTTTTAGATTCAAAAACCCGGTAATAATTGAGCTGTATTCCGTTCTGTGTACAGCGTATATGTCCAACCAGCATGTTACTATTTGCTGGGTACCTGGCCATAGAAGCATCGAAGGCAATGTGTTAGCTGACCAAATGGCCACGTCAATTATATTGCGTACTATTAACCCTACCGCTACTGTCCCTGCAACAGATCTAAAACCCTTCTTACGTAAGAAACTGCGAAGCCACTGGCAACGCTTGTGGGACACAGAAATAAATAAGCTTCACTTGATTAAGCCGCAGTTAGGTTGCTGGCCCTCCGCTACGAGAACACGGCGAACTGATGTCCTATTCTGTCGCCTCAGAATAGGACACACATATGGTACCCATAGCTTTCTGCTGACTGGCGATGAACCTCCTACGTGTGGTAGATGTGGCGAGAGGCTAACCGTCCTCCACGTCCTCCTGGAATGTCCGGAAGCTGAAAGAGAGAGAAAAGAATATTTTCCCTTAGCATACCGCCATCATCTTCCTCTACATCCTATTATGTTTCTCGGCGAAGAGCCGCTTTTTGACGCAAAATCAGTCCTTGGATTTTTAAAAGATGTAGTTTTGAATGTTTTTAGCCCAACAAGTTCATAGCGCGTCCTCTTTCCAGAAGATGCCGCTGTGATAGTAGCTTTCAATGAGCCCATGCCTCCATGCCCTTGTTTTAAGGGCTCTGCCGAGGCACTAGTGCTCCACGCCAAGTTTTTGTTTGATATTCGTATTATTTTTAATGAATTTTATGTCTTCATAGCACACATCATTTGTTATTGCCATAATTTTAATGTATGTATATCTTACTCACTTACAGCGACTGCTTTTAGGCCCATTTACAGCCACGTCACATCTGTTTTACCCACACTGCGTAATGCACAGTTCATTATCATCGCTCTGGCGCTCTTTGGCCACATCTGGCCCTTGCGCCAATAAACTCCACTAATCATCATCATCATCGCTCGATAAATCAAATGCATCGGTATCCGCAACAGGAACTGTGCGCCTCTGGTTTTCATCGCTCCTTGCAGAAGTCGGCCCCATAAAAGCAAACCAAAACAAATTTCCTTGAGATGCAAAACAATAAAGCAATAGCATTTCTCAACAGATAAGAATTCGGAGGCTGCACTGGAACTCTTGGAGAAGCTGCAGACGATGCCCATGTTGTCGCCACAGAACAAACACAAGCAAATGCAAATTACTGGTTACTTTTAATTATGAATGCATTAATTCTGCCAAGTAAGTAAATGTGTTTCGGAGCAGAGGTAGCGTCATATATTCGACATTAAGGCTCAGTGCCCATATGAATGCATGTTGGTACTTTCTGCTACCTTATCACTGACTGACGAGTTAATTTCTTTTCGCAGTTAGAGGGCGGTGGATTGGGCTAGTTAGTAGGACATGTTGAATATTACAACGCAAACTCAGAACAACGACAAAGGCACCCGAAGCTCAGCATTGCACTACTTGTCACTGCGCGCCTCTATTCGGGGACATAGTGTGAGACTTTACAGGTACAGGGATGACCGCACACGAATCATTGTTGAGGCTGCGCAGGTGGTTGGAGAGCACGACTCATGCGTGAGCATGCCTTCTTTGTCCCTCTCTGATAAAGGATTAAGATTTCTAAAAAGCGTCTGCGCGCGCACTGAATAGTAATTCTGTCTTGGTTCATGTATGGTGAAGTGCTAAAGGAAACGGAGACTTAAGAAGGACACACGACAAAGCGCTGGACTGGTGTCTTGGTTGTTTCATTCATTTATTTATTTAGTTTGAGTTTACTGCTTAGCTCATCTTTTTTCGCGTGTTTGTCGCCTATATATTTTCAAGCGCTTGCACAATACACTCAGTTCGAAGTTCGCCCCTGTCTTCGTGTGCCTTTGTCTTTGTTCTGAGTTCGCGCTACAGTATTCAATGCTGTTAGAGCTCAACAAATCTAATTTGCAACTTGACCTGCTATAAACTTGTAGTAGCGCCTAATTTGTGATAATAAGTCCAGAGGTGTCTTCCTTGGGTTCTGCCTGCGCAGTGTCGCTCGATATCCATTCATTCTAGTGCCTGCCCTGTATTTCAAACTCTGCTCTATTCGAACAATTTTAAAGTATCCTTCGACATCGAATTAACGAGCTGTTACAGTACGTTGTTTTATGTTATTGCTTGTACATCATACTCATACGGTGATGATGTTATTTCAGTTGTTTGTTACAAGTCTCAGAAAACATATTTTTATCAAATCAATGACCAATGTTAATGGTGTCTGATCAATTTCATGTCCTCTCACGAATCATGAAAGATGCGCTTAATCATAGGAGAGCCCATGTGCTCTTGATGTGATGTTAATAAAATCTGATTGAGTCAGGCATGACTGAAATCATGTTCATATATTGATTTTATGATATGCTCAAAGACAGACACATGTTTCATGGTGAAAACAATGTGCATGCGCATTTTTGAGCAGCTTTGTTGGCGTACTTTTCGTTTGATCATGAACACGGGATACAATATATATGTTGTTTGGTACAGGTTTTGTGAAAAAGAAGACCAGGTGCAATTGCATATCAGCCAAAAGCCTAAAGGCAAGGACACCTGAAGATTGTCATTGTGCGTATCGGCAAAAAATCTCATGAGAAATTTGTGACCCTCTATGGCCATGCTCACAATTGACATATTAAGAAATGTGTATGCACTGGTATGTTGAAGAGAATATATCTCGATTTCGGCTCTATACTACGGGCATTCGACGAGTAAAAGTAAGGCGATGAATGGGGATGGTTCATCCATGTTGAAGTCTCATATAAGCGTTGTTTTACACATTATTGACAAAGAAGACAGACAGAGGTAAACGGGACAAAGTGTATCTTTCGACTGTTTTATTTCGTGTTGCTCACATATATATATATATAGAGTACAAGGCACATGCCAGAGTGATACGACACCCACCTGTTGTGTTTTCACCATGAAATTCACTTCTGCAGAAGATAAATGTATGGATGGCATGTTAATGCAGTTTTCATCACCCAGAGAAGTCATGATAGCTACTTCACGAACCAATCTCTCTTTGTCATCTTCCACTTGTTTTATGGTTTTTGTTTTTGCAAATTCAGGCGTGCATGCATGAGCATGGATTACACTGTCTAGCTAGATTCCCTGGATGGTTTGCCTGTTCGCACTTCCACCGATATATGCTTCTAGAGACTTGTGTCTTAGCTGGAGCAATAATACGCTGAGCATGTACATAGATCACACACCTATGAACCACCAATTAAATTGGGTCTTGTAAGTATGCAAATACATATTGCCTCTTTGAATCGAGTCTCACAGTGGTGTGTGGTGAAGTGTTGAAAGCGCCTAGTCTCGTGTATCTGTAGTAGGGTTGCAGATATCAGAAAGTCAAATCCCATTTTGTCTTTCATTTTCTTTATCTTTTTTTTTCTTAAAGCTTATGTATTTCAGTGCATTCTTTTGACTGGAATGAAACCAATTATCAGATAGCGTAGGATCACAGTCAGACTGTTGTGGCTTGGCCTTTCTGCCCTGCATCGACCGAACTCATTCCAGACTTAATGCCTTAATACACCATCAACCATACGGCCTTTCTTGGCAATAGATGTGTGCCGTTTTTGAAACTGTGCATGTTCTTCAAACTACATGAAGTTTGGCACTATCTGTATCATAGTGCGCACTATAGTGAGATAAGATATGATATTGGTCATGCAAACTATTGTGCATTCCCTTTAACATCCTGTTATTTCCTGCACACAGACACAATTAAATAAGTGATTTCGCAACACGCGGTGCAATGGTGCTTTTGTTTTATTGATTTTTTTCCCTGCAACCTCCATCTATGCGTCCTTTGAGGTTGCTTACACATCAACCATCAGTTCATGCTATACTAGATAGAGTGCTGGATTTCACGACGGCTGACGTTAAACCCCGGAAACATGATAAAATGATGTATTTTGTTTGTATTGACATTACAAAAAGCTAGAAAAGTAGTTGAGAAAGCTGTATTTCTAAGAAAGTTATAGGATGGGACACTTATGTCCTATATGTACCTGAAGGCAAAGAACACGCTAAAGTAGTAGTTGATAGTTCTTTCCCTTATGGAACTCTAGAAAACAATGTCTCGCCACTGCAAAGCTCGAAGACATTAAACAGACTGTGTGAAAACTTATTGCATGGTTTCCAATTTGCACATTGTGCAATTTATGTTTCGAACAGTTCTCTTTGACCACTGCAATACATGCTAAGAGGCCGCACTTTGTAGGCTGAGTTAAAGTTAGGCTTCCCTCTACTCGACTGAAACTCGTCTTCTGCAAAATGTAAAGCACTTCGAAGCTGCCCGAAGCAATGAAGAGGCATCAGACTTGCAATAAAAGGCAGAAAAAGGTTAGGTTGACCAATACTTTGAGTGCTTGCACAACGCAGCAACCCATATATGTTCACTCCCAGAAACACCTTCATTTCTTTGTTGGTTGTGAAAACAATTCCATTTTCTCTCGTGTAAGGGGGACTTGCTTGAGACCACTATATTCAAGTTTATGACTGCCGAAAAAATCTTAAGTGGTGTGAGCACTCCCATCTTCACCAGCCGATATGCATCGCACTAGCCCCATGTCCGAATGATCTGTTAATCTTTTGGACGTGTACTTATTTACTTCTTGTGCAGCTTACGTGGTACTCGAGTCGGAAAAGCTGGGTAATAGGTGATGGGAGAGAGGCAGCTTGCCTTATGCATTGGGGGGGGGGATTTGTGGGCCCCAGTTTGTTAGAGTGCTTAGTGTAAATTTCTGCCCTAATGTTAAAGGAGTACTGACATGATTTCGACGTTCAGCAAAATGGACGTTTTTCGTGTCCTTGGGATGTAGTGTTAACGCTCTCCCCCCACCGGAGCCGGGAAGCACACATGAAATATTTTAGTTTCAGTTTAAAGTTTTTCATCTTCCAGCATCTGCAAGGCAGCTCAACCGCCATGCACTATGCTATGACGTTTCAAGACAGCTTACTGGGTTTACGAAATCTGCGTCTTGCATGCAGCCTAAATCACAGAAATCGCTGTCGGAGGCGCTGGACGACAGTTCACTCATCATGAACCATGTGCAACTGACAGCAAAGGATAGCAGGTACATGTTTTGCAAGTTGCAGTTTGCCCGTGACGTCACGAGCGGACTTCACACATCACTGCGAAGGTGCCCTCTCGATATCAAAACTGAAACTACTGTTTTAAAGTAGTGGTGTTAAATATCTAATAAATGCAGTCCTAGGCACCACGACACTCTTAACAGGTTTCTCGACACGCGTTTTCATTTAGAGCAACAAACCGAAAATATTTATTCATTTATTTATTTAATATACCTCAAAGGCCCCCCAACAGAGGGCTTTACGTGAGGGTGTGGGCAAACAATGTAGGGTTAATAAAAGAATGATTCTATGGCATTTCCCCCGCAGGGGCGTCTGCGCAAGCAGGCGTTTGGTGTGTAGCGACACCACGGACCCGAGCTAACGGGGGGTTTCGATCCCTCCCACGCCTCGCCGTGCGTGGCTTCGCCGTGTCCGGGGAAAAGGGGATCCTGGGGGTTGAGCCGACGCCGGGTGATTAGACCTTTAAGGCCCCCCGGCAGAGGCAACACACCCCTTTGGCCCCGGCTTCACGCAGACGGCACCCCTGGGCTGACCCACCCAGGGGAAATCGGCAGTCGCCTTTTCCTGTCTCTCTCCCCTCATCTTCGTCTTTCTCTCTCACTTTAAATCTTTCCTGTCTACTCCTCCCTTCTCGTTACTTCCGATTTTTCCTGGCGGCAAGGGTTAACCTTGTGTAGTTACTCTCGCTTGAGTAGTTATATTAGGTTATAGCGGCACTGTACGGCTGGCGTCTCTAGCCTTATACATCTAAGTGCTTCAGCGTCCCCTAGTTGGACTCCATGGTGGGTGGCCGCCACTGCTGCCGAAACAAACAAAACTATCATGGGAACACCCTCATTTCCCCGCCTACTTGATCGTCTCCCTCAGAAGAGGGTACGCACCGAAGAACTAACAAGTTTCAACCGACCGAGAACCTCCTATCCGAAATTCCACGTAATCCATAGTGAAGCTACAGACAAACAAGCTAGATCGATCTCCCCATTTGTTGTGGCAAAGTCTCTGACCGAAGTCTTTGGTCCAGGCTACAAGGTAACTAAGATGGCTAGCGGTGACCTTCTGCTTGAGCTCCCTGAAAAGCACCACTACGACAAACTTGGTGGTCTAGCAACCTTTGGCAACATCCCAATATCTGTTTCACCTCACCGATCAATGAATACCACACGCGGAGTCGTCTCAGAAGTAGATCTCCTTCAATTATCGGAACAAGAACTTCTAGAAGGGTGGAAAGACCAAAATGTCACCGATGTGAAACGAATCATAATCAGACGCGACAACAAAGAAATAGCGACGAAGCATCTCATACTAACCTTCGAATCCAGCGATCTACCACAAACCATTGAAACAGGATACATAAAACTAGCCGTCCGCCCGTACATCCCAAATCCGAGGCGATGCTTCAAATGCCAGCGATTCGGCCATGGTTCGCAGAGCTGCCGTGGTCAAGAAACTTGCGCAAGATGTGGAGGCCAAGGCCATCCCTCTGAAAACTGTACAAGCACACCCCACTGCATCAATTGTGACGGCGATCATGCAGCCTACTCGCGATCCTGTCCAAACTGGAAAAGAGAGAAAGACATAATCACCCTCAAGGTAAAAGAAAACATTTCTTTCCGTGAAGCGCGTAAGAGGTGCTCACCTTTTCACACCACACCTTACGCTGATGCGGCGCGCCGGGGGGCCGCGTCGCATCGGCCGCCGCCACTCCTTCGGTCTGCGCAGAGCGACCCGTCGGCTGTGGCACCTGCCCCCAAGGCGGCAGTAGTTAAGTCTACACCGCCAACTCGCGAACAGGGACCGGCGACTCCAGGGCCGTCGGGTCTCAAGGCCTCGTCTCACCAGGCGAGGCCCGAAACTCGAGCCACTAGCCCGACCGTGCGGGCATCCAG
The DNA here is from genome assembly GCF_013339695.2 of Rhipicephalus sanguineus. Lineage (NCBI taxonomy): Eukaryota > Metazoa > Arthropoda > Arachnida > Ixodida > Ixodidae > Rhipicephalus > Rhipicephalus sanguineus. The sequence goes on from NC_051186.1 coordinate 19,471,537, forward strand.
TGCCTCCGAGGAGGCAATGGACACGGTATCGGCACCACTGGTGCCGAAACACCGGCGCAGTTCTCTGGACCGCGCCAAGAAAACAAAAAAGCCAATTACGGGGCCGGACGACCGTCCTGCCTCCTGAAACAGCATTTCACTTGAACACTCCACAGTTCCGTATTGTGCACACAGCACCGTTGTATGATTAATATGTACACACAAATATTACAGTGGAACATCCGAGGCCTTCTTCGAAACCTCGATGACATTCAAGAACTCCTTCACGAACTCAATCCAAAAGTGCTGTGTGTGCAAGAAACATTTAAAAGCACAACACACAAACTTTCTACGAAACTACCTCATTTTTCGAAAGGACCGAGATGATGCCACGGTATCATCCGGCGGTGTAGCCATTATAGTCAACCAATCAGTAGCATGTACACATCTATCACTACAGACGTCCCTGGAAGCAGTGGCTGTTCGAGCAGTTCTAGATAAACTCATCACCATTTGCTCTCTATACATACCGCCACAATACCACCTACAAAAACAAGAATTTCAGTCTTTAATAAATGAACTCCCAGAACCTTACCTGGTCCTTGGGGACTTTAATGCACATAGCAGTCTATGGGGTGACTCGCTGCGATGCGCGAGGTCGTCTGATTGAACAGTTCCTCTTCACGTCCGGTGCGTGTCTGTTGAATCAGAAAGAGCCAAC
>NC_051186.1:19472336-19500901 GCF_013339695.2 Rhipicephalus sanguineus
TGCGGGGATCTTCGAATTTTTCGTTACTCATGCTATCTTCTGGCGCTTTCGGAGCACCTGAAAAAGCGCACGACACACGAAGACGAGAATTGCAGACTGTCTCGTATTGTCTACGTTTTTGACAGAGGTGCGACTGGGAACAGAAACGCGTAAAAAATGACCGTGCACTGTCTCCATGATCTATATCACTTTCACTTCGTGTGGAGACTTAGAAAAAGGTCACCTGCATCGCCCTATGACACATGGATTGTGAAGTGATTAACACAGTGGCATCCCTTAAGTTCCTATTTGACAATTTCACAAAGCAAGGCAGCTTACATTACCCTCCGATTTTCATTAAAATTACTCTTTGAAGTCATTTGTCGGTGGTTTAGAAATCGCGGTGAATTTATTACCGTCGTCACGAAATCGAAACCTGGCCACGGATGACGCATTTTGATGGAGGGAAAATGGTAGATGTATGTGTGCTTAGACATAGGTGGACGTTAGAGTGCTTAACTATAGGTGGACGAATTTTTGAAGCACTCCACCATGTCGTTTCTCATAGCGATATCGCGGTTTGGGGGCGTAAAACGTCTGCAATAGTTGTATGTTTTTATCAGACGTTAAGGGGCGGAAGACAATTAAAATGTCGCGCCCACTCTTTTCGGTGCTGTAAGTTGTACCGCATCACCACCAGCACAAAAGGCGTATGCAATCATTTGTGCCCTAAAAAATGCCCTGACGATTACGATGCTGCCTAATGCGAATTCTGAGCGCAGCTTCGTGTTTGGGCAAGGCCAACTGTGTTTGATGTTTTGGCTTTCCGCAAGGCAGTCTCTAAGCTTTAACAATATTTTTTTGAAGTAGGACACTACCCACTACACAATTATTCGTCTTTCTGTGGAAAGCGAGGTAGCCGCTATGCATCGTAAGGTATTTTGTGTATTTGTTGGTGCTCGATGTGGCTGATGACGATGAAAAATTATGGCTGAGCACTTTGCAGTTGGTGGGACGCGTTAAACCACACAATTTGCGCTATTAGTCTTCTTGATGACTGGTTGTTATTTTACTCTTCCGCCACGTTATATTATGCAGGTTAACGCGATTACTTGCCCGACATGACGCCATTGTAGTGTCTTTTTGCAAATGAGGTCCAAACACCAGCCTGGCTCTATTTCCATGCAATTAAGAGAAGAAACCCGCGCGGCTCTGTGGTAGAATACTTGACTGCCACGCAGGAGGCCCGGGTTCAAATCGTAGTCGATCCTTGGTATTTCTTTCTGAATGTTATCTTGTCGTCGCTGTGTTCCTTTTTTCAAGTTATCGATTACGCCATCGACGGCAACGGCGATTCCGCTCAACACAGGATCGGGCCCCTAAGAGCTGCGCTTTAAAATGAAAGGTTCATGCGGGTGGTGCATCGTTATGATGCACATGAAGCATGAACGTTTCACTTCAAAATGAGCTATAACCACAGGCGAGTATTGATCCATAACGGTTTATCGCGTTCCACGTACTCCAAATGAGAATCGATGTAATGCGAAGTAGCAATCGAGTACCTACACAGCATTGTTTCGCTTTGAGTCTAATCACTGCAATCGTGTAAGGACATGCTATTCACTGTGGCATGTACGTGCGTTCGGGTATGTATGTATATGTATGCCGACGACACGACTATGACATGATATTCATGTCATGACGTATCGTCCATATTGGGTTCAATCATGCTAACCGACCTAATGAAACACTAACAGAACCCGTGACTGCTGCATATAAACCAAATCTTGAAGCAACAAGTACCAGAAAATGTGTAGGGCCACCACCTCGTCATCAGCACGCCATTCTGAAAGCGCTCAACAAGTTTTTTGCGTGAGACAAAACCCGACAAAAGACTGTAAATAGTTCATTTTTCGACAATCCAGGATTTTCTTCATCGCCACCTTCATCCTCATCATCATAAAAGCCTTCTCTTTCACGTCTTTACCACCCCCTAGCCTTTTCTAACGCTTAGTAGAAGGCCAGAAAATTCATTCAGGACGACGCCTGAACTTTTCTTTCATAATAAAGCTCTCCCTCTATGACGTACGTAGCGGCCCAGTGTAAAAGGGAACGTCGGGAACTCGTGTCCATCCGGTTGGCGACACCCGCCGCTGGGCGACTGCAATGGGTTTGGCGCAGGCGCAGCGAGCACCGTGCGCGATGTTCTTTCTTCGCGTGAACGGCTCGCTTCGCGACGATTCGAAACGCGCCACCAGGCGCTAGCAGACGACGGTAGAGCCCCACTCACAATGCGCACTACGCATGCGCGAAAAATCGTTGAGGGTCCATTCGGGGCGTGACCACCCCGAAAGTGCCCCCAACGCAAAGGCTGGAAACCAAAAGCTAGCGCCTGAAATTCTGCGATATGCTAGTGGTTAGCTGGACGTTAGGTGACATATGTCTCAGAGGTTGAAATTATCGCAATGAATGATCACCTTTAGTTTATCGCTCGGACAAACTCGCTCGATAATTGCTAGTTTGTCCACATCCACGCGCTCGCGAGGGCGTGTGTCCTTGAAAGGAATTAAAGCACATTTGGGACAGCTTTCTTCAACACGACAGTAATTGTCGGCTCTCTTGCATGTCCTCTTTACATTATCGCCGCGCGCCTGATAGCGGACATCGCCGCCTGGCTCACAAAGTTCTAGATACTGTCCAACGGCACACCAAAGTCATGCAACTTTTTGCTCCTGTTCTGTGAGGAGCCTTACTAATTATATGTAAGCTGCAAAAACTGAAAATAAACTCAGAAGGAGAATTTTCTTGTTGACTGAACAGTCGCAACAGTATGCTGAACAGCTAGCAAGACACAACTGGCGCGACGTCTGCGATAAGCTCCAGGGTGCGCTCAGCCCCACGAAGACGGGGCGCCTGTTGCGCGCTCTCCGCGACGACCACCCCACAAAGACCCAGCAGCGGCAGCACATCCACTGACTGACACACAGCTACGACGGCTCGGAGAAACACCTACTCTGTGAACTATTCAACGAGCTTCGCGGTCCCGTCCGATCAGGGAGAATCGCATCACCGCCCGAAGAATAAGAAGGCATACCAAACGCTGACCTTCAAAGACGCTTCACACCACCAGAGCTCTGGGCAAAGACAGGCTATTGAACAAGCACCTCTGACAGCTACCCAATCAGGCTTAGAATGCTGTTCTACGGTACTACAACCACTGTTGGGACAAGGAAGTACTTCCAGCTACGTGGAAGCATTCGGAAGTGATCATGGTACCTAAGCCCAAAAAGCCCATAGCTGTTGGGAAGTTAAGACCCCTTTCCCTGACTTCGTGCGCTCGCAAGCTGTTTGAATGTGGCACACCTGAGCGGCTCACGTCGCACATTGAATATAACGGGTACTACCCATACTACCCATACGGACTCCGCCAGCTAATTTCTACACAGCACGTCCTCTTACTCCTTAAGGAAGGTCTGGTTGACTTCCTGAGCAAGCACAACAAGTCGTCCGTTCTTGCCATCAATGTCAAAAGCACCTTCGACAACTTTAGCCATTAACGATACTGTAGAATCTCGAAAACAACGGCTGCGGTTCAAAGACCTACGGCTATGTTCGGCGGCCTCCATTGCGCACCTGAAAAATTGGAACTTCTTGTAGTCAAGGCGCACACGCGAAGACCTCCAACTTGCGAAGCGCCAGACGCGTGCTTCACGCTTCACGGTGTCGAAATACCGAAGGTCAACCCGCTTCTAGTACGCGGCTTGCACCTGCGCCGCGACGGATGAGCCGCCGCTGCGCTTCCTCGACTTCAACAGGCGATTTTCTCAACTCACTCACCTCGTAAGGAGAGCCGCCTACCGACGCAGTGGCCTCAAGGAGCAATATACCCTAAGTGTCGTGCAATCTCTTCTAACCAGCCGAATCACCAACGGAAACCCGTACCTCACTCTCAAGACACCTCAAGTCGATAAGCTCAATGTGCCCATCCACAAAGCTATGAAAGTCGCTGTGGGGCTACCCCCGATGGCGTGGGCCACTATACTCTTCAGAGATGCGGGTCCACAACACCTGGCAAGAGCTGGTAGAATCACAACAGACCGGTCAACTCGAGAGACTGAAGCTGACGTCGATGGGCAGATCGATACTTGCGCGCCCAGGTTACGGGGAGCGCCACATCTGCGAGACGAACCGCAAAATGAAGGTACCACCATACCTCCGAGAATCACTGCGCATCGCCCAAGTGCCGCGTAGTGTGCATCCCGAGTATAATCGGAAACAATAGATAGCTCGAGTCGACACCATCCTAAAAAGCTACCAGCAAGATCAAAACGTACATATACGCCCACTACCAAATTCGTAAATATGCGCCCACTACCAAATTACACCACCAAAATTGACCTCTCCCTTCACAGCGGACTGATACCCGAACGCGACGATATCAAAGTACTGGGAACTTTTATGCACAAAAGTCGCAGAGAAGATAGAACATTGGCCAAATTAAGTAGGGTGGAGCGCCAGGTGGGCCAGACTGTTTGCCCTCTTTCCAGCAAAACGCGGTGGGCTATTATGCAAATATGTCAAGGAGCTGCGAGAGGCGCACTTGAACCAATACTGTAGAATCCCTAACGAGCCACGGATTGCCGCCTCCTGGCCAGACTACACGCCTGTCACTCAATACGTACGGATAGGCGCGTACAGATTCTAGACGTCAGGAAATACGCCCTTCACCTGCACCCTCCTCCGGCTAATACCCTTGTCACACGGGTAGTCTAACCACACTTAAGTACGACGGCCGTTAAGTTTAACGGCTGTTGTACCTTATCACACGACAACCTTAACCGCAGTCAATCCTCTAACGACCGTTTTCGTAAACGGAGGTAGGCAACCCTTGTTAGCGCCGCAAAATGACAACATGAGCACCTCGCCTCCGAGCGAAATATCGATCCAAAAGCGTGTCAACTGCACCGTTGCGACGAAGGAGGCGTTGATACGCATTTGCGAAGATAAATTACCCGCCTTGAGGTACAAGTTTGTCCGTGCTGCAAAATCTCGTGTGCATTTGACGAGACTGATACACAGCTGCGTTCGTTCATTAAACATGGCTTCACGCTATTTGATAGACGCGCATCAAAACACATTGATGACGCGTCCAAAATCGAGCGTGAAGCCCTGTACAAGGCGGTGTTATAGCGATGTTGCACGAACGCAGCCATGTATGAACTAATGAACGCTTGGAAGCGCTGCAAACGTGTGACAGCGCCTCTGTCTGGTTTACGGTAACTGCGGTTACGTCCGCTAACTGCAGTTGCCTATAACAACGGTTAAGCTTATCCGTGTGACACGACACGACCATGACACGACACGACCAGATTGGCCGGCGCCTTGTGCGGGCAGAAGCTTTGGCTCACCACTACGGTAACAAATACGGAGTATTTTAACTGGATGACTCCAGTCAGCACAACGGGGGTTGGTAGACGGCCGCAGCCATACTCCAAAACACCGCTGTAAATGCACTCACCTTTTGTGCACATACCATTGCACACGCGGAGGAGATCCCCATCGCGCTAGCCGCCGCAGATCTGGGATCGAGGATTATCACCGCATCAACAGGTGCCTGCCGAAGTATCTAACAAAGGTAGATTCCGTACTTTCACCACAATATCCTCAGAAACAGTAACCACCTGGGCGCCCCCACGCGATGAACACTGATATGGGCCTCGGGGTAAAGGGCCAGCCGAAGCCGTTACCCGCGCACTCATTCTCCGGGCACCATCTTCGCCGTGTACAGATTGTGACCTCGAACCCAATCTCGACTATATCTTTATGGGGCCACTAACAGAGGAACAACGGAGGAAAAACCGGCGGCACAAACGCACCTTTGCCCTTTATCCCTGTGAGCGCACCCTACTTTTAAATGCGAAGCATTTCTTAGCGAACATTTGGCACTTTGAGTGTTCCGTATGATATTCACATGACTGCACCATAAAGTGCATTTAGTTTGAATAATATGTACTGGAACGTAAGGGCTGGCGTTACGTCGCACATACCTTACCCTTCAAACGCCAGTTTTGTTTGACGTGCCTGGTAAGCCGACGATATGCACGCAGCTACAACGCTTACAAAAACGCGTCGATTCACTTCGTAACGCTTGGCTCAAAGCCATAAAAACAGCGTATAAGTATTCGCTAACTGTTTCGCACAAAACCAATTCCCACAATGCGTGGCATCTGCGTATTTGGGCATTAAGACGAACAAACACCATCTAGCCCGAATGGCTGTTTTTCTGCTTTTAAGGAGATCGCACAATTTTATCAATTCGGCCATAACATCTATCCCTAACCCCTTAAGGTCCTCAAGAAGTCGGAGGAGCGAATCCCGTCTCGGTTTACACAACTACTCTATCGTACCCGACAATCCTCACTTCAACCCCACTTGTACGGGGAAGTTCCCACACTGTGAGGAAAGTTCCTCCAGTGTTTTTGACGTGGTGTGGGCGTGCTGAAAAACCCCAAAGCTAGCCCCTTTACCCAACCCTTTGCAGTAGGAATGGGAGGCAACCGTGCTCGGATGCTCTGACCCGACGGCCCAAAGAGCGTGGTCGAGAGGGCCCGGGCCACGGTTAACGCCGATAAGCTCCCGCAAGAGGGAGCCCACGTAGTGTTTGTGCAGGGCGGCCCTTCAAAATATAGTTTAACCCTCTCTGTAAAAAATTAAAAATTTCCGTAAAAACCTTTTTCAGTCAGTCAGTCAGCTAGACCAGCGCTCGCCAGGATGTAGAACGGCCCAATGAAAGGACCTTCACGAGATAATAGAAACGCGGGTTAAGAATTTCATTTTCTCTGAGCCGGAATTTTCCTGAAATGTGCAATCCGTGATACCGACCTTACGAGCCGATCGTTTTCAGTCAGGGACAGGAAAAGTTTCAGTGAAGCGCCAGTAGCAGTTGCACTGCTTCTCGATTGTATTTTGCATATCGGCAGAGCGCATTAGTATGGTGTAGTTCAGTTCGCATTGGCCAAGTATGGATGCGTGTCCTTCCGACCATGCGCACATGGTTGGCCACCTAATCTTATTCGTCGGCATAGTCTCTGGAGAGCAATACTGATAGAAAGAAATGCTGAATCCCCAAGATCAACAAAAACATATTCGAGGAACAAGTAATTCAAATACACAGGGTATATAAAATTTCGAGTGGTACTCTAGGCTGGTTTCCACAATATTTTCTGTGAAGGCATCAGTGCGCTGTTTCATGGCGGTAGAATTAAAGAGCCATCTGGGGACAATACGTAAAGTCGGTATAGAGGACAGTAAATATCAGAAATATTACGACGCTGAGAAAGTTTAATTCCACACGCTGTGTTCGATACTCGCAGAATGTGGCTTTTATTGGGCTGTTGGAAACGCCGAAAAAAAGCGACAAAATAGAACAAAAAAGAAGAGGAAACTTTGACAATGGCACCGGACAATGGCACCGGATAACAGTTTCTGGTAGGCCTCAACCACATTCTTTCCTTCAAGAGAGCTCGACGCGCGCATATTATTTACCTCTTTCTCAGAGGTGATTCCCCGTTATTGTTTCTCCAGTCGCGTGCACGCTCTGGAATGGTTCTAAGTTATCATATGGCATCCACAATACCCTGATGTAGCCGCTTAGGCAGGTGGCATACACAAGAATGGGAGCTGGCCGACAAGCTCGAGTTCAGAATCTTTGTGGAATATTAAAAAAATTTAGTAAAGCATACCGCACACTTTCCTTTAACATATTTCCATTGCTGTTTAACCTCGCGAGAACATCTAGGCGGCAAAAAGCAACCCTCTCCAACCTATACAGTTGATCTGTATTCAGTTGCAGAGCTCTAAGGGAACTTCTGCGTTAAGTTATCTTTCTTGCCTGGGTTAGACATGACGACATTGGCAGGTGTTGAGATCGCTGATGCCGCACTATTATGTAGACATCAAATTTTCCAAGTTCTTTCTCGAGCCTGGGGTAAGACTAACTTTAAAGTTGATAGGCTGACGTGTTTCACGGGGTCAAGTACCTTGTAAAGCATTAATACGTTTCGCACCCGATGAAAGAGCCCAACGAGTAGCAAAACAGCCGTTCCTTCCCCTTCTTCCTCTATACGTAATCTCCCTCCCCTGCGTAAAAGGTACCAGTTAAGCCATCAGTAGAAGCCTAAAGTAACGCATAATGGTCGCAGACAAGCCAACCAACACAATAAATCTCCTTCAGCCGAAACCCAAGGACCGTCCACCAAGGGAGAAAACGCAAGGTGTATAAAAGATCAAGTGTTCCGAATGCCAGGTCCCATACACTGACGAAACAAAACGTTTAACCGAGAAAATTAGGCTGCACAAAAACGATGTTAGGACATTCTCAAGAAAACGAAACCTTCTTGCAGAACACTCAGAAGATGTGGACCATAACATTGCCTTGGAAAAGACCGAAACAACAGGAACTGACAACAGACACTAACCAACAAAAACGGCTGTTACTAGAATCATGGCAGATTCAAAACGCTGAAAACAACCTGAACCGTTCCAAAGGAAACCTATCGCCAGTTGACATTCACCGCCTAACCACAGCAAGAAAAGCAAGGCAAACCGGGCCTGGAGTGAACTCAACGGTCCCCGGCCGCCCCCTGGCCATCCACCTTAATATCCACCACAACCTCCTTAATACCCTGACCGCGAACGAAGACGCGCCTTCCCGGCTTCTCCCCAGCTGGTCCGCGAAAGAATTTAAAAGTTGCACCTCAACACATCCGCTGTCACTCCCCCTGAAGACGGAATTGAGTTGATTCCGAAAAGTCGGGAAACAAGTCCATTTTCTAAATGCGAAGCGTTTATTAGCAAACCCGAGGCAATTTGAGTGCTTCTGTATACGTATCTGTATATCTATCTTTCCATCTATCTATCTATCTAGCCGCCTACGTCTGGACACTCTCGGGATCGCCTCCTTAATTTGGTGTAGAACAAAATTCGCATGGAAGGGTAAGAGGATCTGACGAGTATGACTGCCTGGTCGTGGCATGAATAACGCGAAATTCCTGTCACGTATGTCGTGAAACCCTTCCTCCAAACATCTATGGAACATATCTGCTTACAACGGGCCGCGGTGTACAGGTATGTGCCACAGGTGATTGACCGTTTATCTCTACCCAGGAATTGCGGGACCCGACATTAGTAATTTAAATGCGAGAGCGTTCAGAAAAGCCGACATTGGCAGCGTTGGCCCGACGAATGCAAAGGATAAAAATTAGGACCCCAGCAGGAATTGAGCCCGAACATTCTGCGTGGCAGTTAGGTATTCTGGCAAAGCACCAATCAAGGCCTATAAACTGCTTTGGAAAAAAACGCCCTATACAGGCTTAATGTCGGTGCAACGTTAACGGTAGTTGTGGAGCCGGCTATCGAATTTTGTAACAAAGAAATAAACACTACACATATACGCCAACGAGTAATGCGCCACGTCAGGTAAGCGTCGGTGGTTCCTGTGTTGGCTCCGCTTTTATAAACATTGCATCGACATTCCTATGATTCAGCAAGCTATATTTAAAGGTTGCTCGATCACGGAGAAATAAGGTAACGAAAGTTAGGTATGGTAATCGCATCATCGCACCATGAAGTGCACTTCGTTTCGATAATACTGACGCTCAAACGTGAGTGCTGACGTTACGTCATACCAAAAGGTATCCTTTCAAAGCCAGGTTGTCGACGTGCCTAATAAGCCCACGATGTGCACACGACTACAATACTTACAGAAATACATCGATCCACCTCGAACGCTTGGCTGAAAACCATGAAATGCATCATAGAACTACTCGCTGACTGCTTCGCATGAAACCGGTACCCACAGGGCGTGAGATCTACCGAAATTTTGGTTGGAGCCTTGTGAAAATCTTGAACAGCATAGCCAACATAATTCTGACATCCATATAGTCGAAGCCATTATGGCTCCAGCTGTCTGCCACTTGTTTTCCCCGCCGGCGACTGGTTACCACTTACGATAGCAATGGCGATATCGGGGCTACTTTCATTCTTAAAATAACTCTCGCAAAGCAGCATAGAGCCTGGGGTCAACTTCTTGATAAAGGTGTTTGACTTTTTTAGACAGGCGGAATTGCACAAACAAGAATACCGCCCATTTTACTTAACTACGATGCTGATTTATACTCGGCGCGACCAAGTATGCAATGCCTTTCTTTTCATAAACACTACCCATATATTCAGCCTTTTCCCACTGCAGGCAATGCCTCAGGCTCACGCAGCTTCAAAAGATTGGTAGGGACTGTGGAGTGTTTGTTCAAAAATAACGCTCCAGAGACGTTCAATGCCCTGTAGAAAGAAAGAACGCATGTACCGCTATTTGTCAACAACTTCTTGCGTTATTTTCTCGCATTGAGAAGCTGAGTACAGTAGGTCGCTGACAGTGACCAAGTACTTACTTGACATTTCACATGGGTATCAGCATACATTTTATGGTAGGGCACGCGATAGTGGCGCCACCGAATCTTTCTCTTCGCAGACCGAGATGTCACATGGTACGTGTAAAAATAGAAAGAGACGAGTTCCCTAAACAAACCACCAAATAGTGTTTCACACATTCTCATACACTCAAGGCTTCCGATATTGCAGCGAATTTGAAAATAAAGGGGCTAAACTCAATTAATAATCGATAAAAGTGCTACATCGCTATTCTACAGTGAACGATACTGAGTTGCTAAGAAAACGGACATCTTCAAAGCGTTCTAGCTTCTTGAGTGTCTGTGCTCCTCGCATGTCCTCTCGCATCTAGGTGCTAAAGTCATTGCCGTCTACTTAAAGAATGTACTGAAATTACACCAATATCTTAAGTAATGCAACCCATCCGACATACTCACCACTGGAGTATCAGTAAGTACCCAAAGTACGAGTAGCAGCCTGTTCACAAAGCGAGAATGGTTATCCTGGTCAAGTTCGTGCTGGCCTTCACATATGCGTCTACAGATGAAGGAAGGGACAGAATGGGAATGGGTGCCTGTACATCTTCACAAACGAAGAAAGGTTGCCGCACTTTTTGATATAACAAAGTTGATCGAGCATCAAAATGCCCTGCTTGACAACGCCTAGGTACTTCGATTTGAGGAGCGCAATCATCGACTTTTTGGCGTGTGTCATTCTCACTGAACTGCATTCATTGACGAGGCGACAGCCAGGCGTCACGCAGTTGTGCGAATGGTGCGGGTGGGGTTTGCCTAGCGAGACCGATATGATCAGTGAGCAAGGCGGATGGGTGCCTACATAGGTTGTCAGCTTTGTTATCGTCGCCTTGACCAGCGCGCCGAGTCATTTGTAGACGTCTTCACATGCTTTGCAACGTTTGGATTTGTGAGATTTGTGAGCAGGGTGTCTATCCGCTGTCTGTTCCCCACGTAATATGTCAGAGAGCCGTATATACGAAGTGTCAAAGAATACGTTGCCGCTTGATCGGCTGCCTCTGTTGCACGTGCGCTTGCCAATGGAAGACAAAGATTGGCCGTGAACACGCTGCTGTGATGCGCGGCAGGTGCCTACCTTGATCGGGAAGCAGCATAGAAAACACGTATTCCGCGACCCCCTGATGAGAAGGGGCACGGCGAAAATTATTTGAGGGAAGCCTTCAGGCAAAAGGGTGAACATTGATTAAACCTTCACGAAGATCGCTCTACCGCAATCCAAAGAACCACAAGTATAAGTCATATGAACACTGGCCGCAGTCCCCGCTTATTACGTTAGAAGAGGAGTTGTAAAGCAACTAATAAACAAGAATGATCGGCACCGCTGAACGCCGCCGCAGAAGCCGAACGTTGTGGACATCCACAAATCTGTAAGGGAAAAATAAAGCAGCTTTCTACTGATTTCACCCCACCATCGTTCGGCATACGAATATCATATCTCAAATTGTAGAAATGTTTGTGTTAAAATAAAAGGAAACCATGCCTTAAACTACTGGGGACGATGTCAAAATGAATGGAGACCAAGTTTTACGCAGTAGCTTACACTAGAGTTCAAAACACTTTGCGATGTACCATAAAGCCTACGAGGGAATCACTTTACCTTTCTAGAGGAAGGAAATAAACCACTAATATACTCACATATACTTACAGAATAAGTCAACGTGCGCTAGCCACTGAAAACACGATGTATCTTTAAAACGTTTAAGAACTGAAAGCGAAATTTTCAAATGCATATTTGCGTGAAGGCGCAGTAGGAGTGAGAAATGTCCACTAAGGCGTGCTGATTTAGCACGTAATGAGCAACGAACTTTGTGGTCTCTGCATTCGAAAAGAAACGAACATATAACATTTTTACTTCTAAGGAAACCCATTAAGACAGAAGAACGAGAAAAACGACGCGCCTCGTGTTGCCACTTGCGTTTCTCTTTGCGAACCTTGAATTTCATAAGGAGTACAAATATCACGCCGTATGTAAAAGGGCCAAATTTCAGTACCGCCATCTCCGTAAGATGCCAAAGTGTTGTATATCATGGTTATTTGGCAAAGATGAGTAGAAAGTGCATCTTTAGGCACCGTGCACACCGTATAAGCAGAAAGCTGCTAATATTGCAAAATGACAAAAGTTTTCGGTATCTTGGGAAACGCAACACTGTTACTCTGAGAAATAGGTAGAAATATTAAACCACGTATTTTATTAAAAGAAAACTTCATGCAGCTCATCAGACACTAACCTTGAAAATGTGGCCTGTGATTTAAAAGCTCGGACGACCTGGCACACAATGGGAAGCAAAAACGGGCGTTCGAGCTGGAGCCGAACTCCAGGCCATCTGCGCGACAGGCAGGCATTCTACCACACAGGGTCACGGCAGGGCCTGAATCATCTTCGAAAAAACACGGAGGACGCTTGAGCTTCGCCATCAAGAGTAGACTGGGCCCCGTGCGCATCGCCTTCTCAACTGCTTACCTAGCTTCAGTTCTCGGTGCATATCTGCGATTCGGCTTTGGTTCTCGGTGCACGACTGTGCGCGTAAAGTTGACCGTTCCGAAAAATTGTAGCATGCCTACTGCAGTTGTTAAGTGCCAACTACACCACCATTCTTTCTTTCTTAAAATAAGCGAAGGGCGCACCACGCGTTCATAAGGCAACAGGCGAAGCTACGCAGCTGCTCATTTTCTTTATTCTTTAGCAGCTCACGATGATGAAATATCTCTGAGCGCTTTATAACGGGTGGACCTTAAAACATCCACTCGTTGCGCAATTCAGAAGTTGACTCCTGGCACGATTCTACGCATCTTCCATGCAATATTACGTGCGTTAAGGAGACATTTTCCACTACATGACATCCGCACGTTTTTTTTTTCGAAACAGTTCCCAGCTAAATTGAACAAAAAGATAGTGTTTCTCTGTGGTAGAACACTTGTTTGCCACGCAGACGGCCTGGGTTTGATTCTCATCCAAACCCAATATGTTTTATTATTTAGTTTATTTGCATATTTCTCGATTTTTCGGTCACGGACACGAGGATGATTTTTCGCTCACAACCAGCGACGCCGACACCGGCATTTCTGTGAAACGAGCTCTTTAACGCAAATGGCGTTAAAAGGAGCCTACGCAAGTCTCGAGCCAGTCGAGGAGTCGGGTTGACATATGTAGTTTTTTGTGGCAGAAGCGTTTACCTACACCAGGTGTCACACCATGTGAATCGTGCAGCGAATGAGTGGATTAAGGCTTCCCACCCATGGCAAAGGGCTCAAGCATAGTTCATCACAGCATCAGTGCACTGTGCAGCTGGATACTTTTGCTTACAGAGGCGTAGTGGGTGTGAAAAATGATCATCAATTATGGCGTACTGGATGGTTTTCACTTTCGAGTCGCCTTAAGGGAATGCATAAAGGACCTGTGAGTTTTTATTACCATAACGTGAGCTATTAATCCAACGCGGTTATTTCAAAGAAAACCCAGTTTGCCATAATTTGTTATTTACTTCTTGATTTTATTTCAAGGCTCAATCTGGCGTTTATTTTCAAATATCATCCACATGTAAGGGGCATTCTTTTAACATTGGTGTACGTATCCATAAAATGAGAATTGGCCATTAGATAAGGCCTGAATTCCGATACCTAGTGTAACGACATAAAAGCAGTGCTCTCGCGATTCCGAGTCTCCCGCCCCGCATGAGTTCTTGATCCTTTCGGAGTTGCCTTCAACGCACAACCACTTGCCATCTTTAACCGCGGGATGTCATAAAAGGCTGTTCATCTTAAAAAAAAAATCGGCAGATACCACGCTTTGTGGGAATGGGTTTCATGCGAAGTAGTCAGCGAGTACTTCTATGCCGTATTTATGGCTTTTAGCCAAGCGTTACAAGGTGGATCGATGTGTTTTAGGGGCGAAGATCCTTTGGGTGTGGTTCTGTCCCTCCTATGTAGTATGTAGTTGTAATGGTAGTAGTAGTAGGTAGCCACCTCTAGTTCTTGAAGTGTTCACTAGATGGCGCTGTCGTAACGACCTCTAGTTCTAAGAAAGATCCCTAGATGGCGCGGAGGCGCTCGCTGCGTTGCGAGATTCAGTAACGCGAAATTCAGTAAAGAGGAAGAACAATGCACATGCTCTGGGAAGATAAGGAAACGGCAGAGCATGTTCTGATTGAATGTGGAGATATGCATATAGAACTGCGCTGAGAATTTACCTTTTTTTTTCCTGTAGAAAGATAGATTTTATCAAAGTAGAGGCATTAGGCAACAATGTAAAAAAAGAAAAAGGAAAAAGAGTTTTCTCGAGCCTGGTGGCACACTTCTGACCACCCCGTTATAAAGGGGACGCTCATAGCACCCATTCATCGTTGCAGATGCGTGCTCTAGTCCCCCCCTCTCCCTCTCCTCGCGAGGCGGACGCTCAGCGCTCGCTGCGTTGCAACTGCGTGCTCTAGTCCCCCCCTCCCTCTCGCGCCTCGCGAGACCGACGCAGGCAGCGTTGCTAGCGAGTTTCTTGATTAAAAAAAACCGACTGCTCGCGCTGCACAACCGTTCACTGACCACCCCGTATATATAGGCACTGCATTTTGACCTCCAAGGTAGTGTCTGTGTGAGATTTCTCCTGTGCGTGATTAAACAATAAAAATTCACAGCGTACATGTAAAATTAATGTAGGCTGCAAGTCGCCACGACTCTCATCGACCCTTGAGTATAAACGCGCCCGATCTCACGTCGTTGGTGATGCACTGGGCAGAATTCACGGAAAATTCACATATGGCGCGTGTCATTGGTGGAAGCAAATCGTTCGATTTAGTGCGGTGACGTACGCTAGGGAGACTGCTGTAATAAAATCCGCTCGCTGTTGGAGCGCTTTCATTTTCGCTCGGAGTATTCGCGCTTTACCGATGACTCCCTCCGGAGCTTCGTCCCACTCATCATCAGTCACCCCGTGGATATGCTGTGGATTTTTTGTAAATCTAGTAGCTATGTACACATCGTGGTCTTACCAGGCACGTCGACTACACTGGCGTATAAAAGGTAACTTGTGGTGCGACGTAAGGTCAGCCCTCACGTTAGAGTAGATACGTCAGTATTATCAAAAATTAAGTGGACTTTATGGTGCAATCATGTAAATATAGTGCGGTAGGAACCCGAAAACAGTCTGGGAGGCAACCACTTTATTGGTCGAGCATGTGCCCGAATTCCTCGGCAGTAACTTCGACAGGCGCGGCTGTTGGTAGGCATAAAGAACACTGCACACCGGTGCTGCGCGCTCTTTAAAACAAGGCGTAGACCATGTGTGACATATCTTATCACTACGTCAAGTGACACACAAAAAGAAAGCAGCAACATCGTTAAACTCCGACACACTGCGCGCATAGTTCCACGCGTGTAACGAAAGGAACAGATTCAACAAATGATAAAGATAGCGCGCCTGCAGTGACCAACTGCATAGCCCACGTGGCATTGCCCCCCTTTCAAGAGACATCGTCCCGATGTTGAAACTAAACATGAAAGACATGATTGTAAGACAAAATGGTACGAAATCTAACATGAACAAAGAAAGAAGAAGTCGAATATTAGTATGTTAGTAGCAGCGTTCATGGTAAGGCTTCAAGGGGACGACATGGACCACCTCAGAGCGTGGCCGACGCCGCTCTGACAAGGTGAGGTCGTCGGGGTAAACCTCATAATCCAAAGAACCTAGTCGTCGTAAAATCTTGTATGGTCCGAAGTAGCGTCGCAGCAGTTTTTCACTCAGGCCTCGTTTTCGAAAGGGAGTCCATACCCAGCCGCGGTCGCCAGGTTGATACTGTTGGTCGCTTCGACGCAGGTTGTAGCGTCGGCCGTCGGCTTTTTGCTGGGCTTGAATGCGTAGACGGGCCAATTGCCGAGCCTCTTCTGCTCGCTGCAGGTAGACATAGACGTCAAAGTTCTCTTCCTCGGTCGTGTTTGGAAGCATGGCATCGAGCGTTGTCACGGGTTCCCTTCCGTAGAGCAATGTGAATGGCGTCATCTGTGTCGTTTCCTGCACTGCGGTGTTGTACGCAAAAGTTGCATAGGGCAACACAGCGTCCCAGTACTTATGATCGAAGTCTACATACATAGACAGCATGTCGGCAATGGTTTTGTTCAGACGCTCAGTAAGACCGTTCGTCTGAGGGTGGTAAGCTGTTGTGCTGCGGTGGCTTGTGTGGCTATAGGCACCGTCCACTGACCAGAGGGAGCTGCGTTGCTCGCACTGGTCCGTCCCAAGTTCGCTGGCATTGGCCGTTAGGGGCACGCAGAAAACAGACGCGCGAACGCGTCCCCCGTGTATCCCGGCCGCAGTCCGCCCACTCATTCAGAGAGGGAGACGCGCACATCGCGTTCCATTTTGAGCAACCCCGTCTCATTATTGCGTTTTTTGCCCGCTAGGTTTTGCGTTCTGGCGCTGCAGTCACACTGGAAAACTCGACTGCACGGTGCCTATAGTGCAGGATTACGTGCGTCCGGTCAGCCGTGAACGCCGTTCCTCTATCAGTAATAAGCACCTCGGGCGCCCCGTGCCGCAGTACAATGTTTTCGACGAAAAACTTGGCAACTTCCGCTGCGCTTTCCTTGGGAAGAGGTTTTGTTTCGGCGAAACGAGTGAGGTAATCAGCTGCCACGACGATCCATGTGTTTCCATCAGCGGACGTCGGGAACGGTCCAAGAAGGTCCATTCCAATCTGCTGAAAAGGCCTTGAGGGTGGTTCGATCGCCTTTAGATGCCCAGCAGGCTTCAATGGGGGTTTCTTGCGCCTTTGACAATCTCGACAGGTTTTTACATATAGCGCCGTGTCGGCGGCGAGACTGGGCCAGTACTACTTCTTTTGAATTCTTGCCAGTGTGCGGGTGAATCCGAGGTGACCTGACGCTGGTTCATCGTGGCAAGCGTGCAGAATTTCTGTGCGAAGTTCCGGAGGCCAGGTTTTGGTTCGTCTATTGCTTCGCACGGTTCGTGGGTCTCGAGGGCGTGCTGAACTTCTTCTCTTATTACGCTCCTGAGAGACGCCAGCTGAGGTTGCGAAGAGGGAAACAGCATGCGCAATTCTTCCCGGATTACAGCTCTGATAACGTCCCTGAGGCTTTCGTCGTGCGGGATGATAGTTCTGGTAGTGCTGTCCATTGTTGCCGTCGATAGGCGGTCATAATACCTTGCACGCATTTGCAGCGACTTTTCGATGTGGCTGGCTTCCTTTATGAAGCCTTCAACGGTAGTGGGGGTGTTGCGTAAAAGCCCAGCAAAAAGGTTTTCTTTTACGCCTCGCATCAAGAAGCGCACCTTCTCGTCTTCAGACATCGTTGGGTCGGCTCTTCGAAACAGTCTGTGCATTTCTTCGGCGTACATTAGGACGGATTCTCCAGGCTCTTGTGTGCGCGTTTGCAGCAGTAGCTCAGCGCGTTCCTTGCCGTTTTCGCTAGGGAACGATTCCAGGAGGCTCTGTTTTAACAGATGCCAAGAAGATAGCGATGCTTCACGGTTCTCAAACCACACCCTGGCGGAGTCCTCCAACGCAAAAAAGACGTGCCGAAGCTTACTGTCGTCGTCCCACTTGTTGAGGCTAGCTACCCTTTCTAACTTGTCGAGCCATTCTTGGGCGTCTTCCCATGGTGAGCCACGGAACTTTGGCGGCTCTCTTGGCTGCTGGAGGACTATCGGTGTCGTGGTTGGGTCGGTGATGCTAGCTTCTGCCTTATTCGTTGTCATCTTGATTGCAAGAGGGCCGAACTCCGGAGGCAAATTTTGCAATCGGTGGCTTGCTCGCTGGCTGGTAGCAACGTCGACTGCAAGCGCACGAAGGGGGCTGGTGCTCCGGCTTCTACGGCGGGACTTGGGCATGGGACGTCAGCACCTCCACCAGATGTCACGTAGTCTTGCGACTAGTGCGGTAGGAACCCGAAAACAGTCTGGGAGGCAACCACTTTATTGGTCGAGCATGTGCCCGAATTCCTCGGCAGTAACGTCGACAGGCGCGGCTGTTGGTAGGCGTAAAGAACACTGCACACCGGTGCTGCGCGCTCTTTTAAAACAAGGCGTAGACCATGTGTGACGTATCTTATCACTACGTCAAGTGACACACAAAAAGAAAGCAATAACATCGTTAAACTTCGACACACTGCGCGCATAGTTCCACGCGTGCAACGAAAGGAACAGATTCAACAAATGATAAAGATAGCGCGCCTGCAGTGACGAACTGCATAGCCCACGTGGCAATATCATGCGTAACTTTCATTAATGTATTCCTCCGGGGTTGAGCAATGCTTCAATATAACTTGTTGAATCAAACGAATACAAATGGATTGTTACACTGCCACAAAAGCGGAGCCAGCACTGGAACCACAGACATTAATCTGAAATGACGCATATACCGTAGGAGTACACATGTAGTGCATATTGCTTTCTTGTAAATTTAGATAGCCAGCACTACAAGCACAGTTGACGTTGCACCGACAGTACGCCTGCATAGGGCTGACGCGCTGGAGTTTTGAGTACTGTGGCGGAGCCTGGTGGCGTGCGCCGAAGTTGCTTGGGTAGTAAAAAATGGACGCCGACCGGCGAGTTACGCAGTTCTCAGTTGCTTTGAGCGTTTTACTTAATTTTGCGCCTAGTTTTCAGGCTCAAAAAGTGCTTAAACGTACGCAGGAACTTGTCCGCTATGCCTGCAGAGTCTTACATGCTTGACGAGCGATCCCTGCTTCAACAAACCGTGCCGAAAGCAGGTCGTCCGGGCGACGGCTCTGAGCAGCGCGCGGTCCCGAAGCGTGGTCGCCGCCGTTATTGTTGCGTGGTTAATTGCCTCGAACATGGGGGTAAGGATCCTAATGTGCGGTTTTACTGGTTCCCCTGAAAGCCGTACGAAGTGGAGCGACGGAACCGCTGGATACGTGCCGTCCGACGCGTGAAGTGAGTACGAGAGCAAAACGTGGTTTGCAACGTAACGTGCTGATTACATTTCGTACGCGCGTGCACGCGTTTATATATGTATATATTCCCTGTGTGCAGTCCAGACGGCACGCCGTGGCTGCCGACGGCGATCACGACGGCTAGCCTTCGTGGCCGCCGACGGCTAGCCTTCGTCACTGGACGTTTCTTGATTCCGTTTCGTCGTGTAATGCAAATCATTTCGGCTTTCTTAACAGCAATCTTTTCGTTTATGCACTGTCGTTACTCGCGCGAGCATGCCTCGTAAAACTTAACTCGAGTTCAACGTCGTATGAGATTCGTTGCACTTGCGAGTTGCAGCGCGCCGAGATGGTTCCTTCAATCTCCTGCACGTAGTAAACATACTTGACGTTGACGAGCTTCTTGCGTTTACGCAGATTGCTTGGCCTGAAGAACTCAGCCACGCCAGAAATTGGCCGAGATCCAAAGCGCAGCACAACCGACAGCGGCGGTTACATTGCGCATCTGAGCTTAGTGCTGCATGCGGGCCGCCAGTCTGACTACTCGAAACCAAACAACCTATCGTAGGGGGCGCTTTTTAGCACCGTTTTCGCAGCGCCGCCTGGGCAGCCAGTCAGGCCTATAGGCTGATTTTCCAAACCACTCTATAGACCTGGCGCGGCTCTGTCGTAGAATACCTGACTGCCACGCAGAATGCTTGCGTTCGATTCTGCTGGAATTCTAATATTCTTTATTCTCATTCGTCGGGTCAACGCTGGCGATGTCAGTTTTTCTTAACGCTCTCGCATTTAAATTACCAGTGTTTGTTCTCGGTTTCCTGGGAAGATATAAACAGTCACTTCCCTGTGGCGCGTAGCCGCTTACCGTATACGGGTATGTGCCACTCGGGTCTGGAGGAAAGTGCTTGATGACGTACGCGACAGGGTTTTAACGTTATTAATATCGTAATCAAACAGTCATATTCTTTAAATCCTCTTACCCTCTCACGCCGATTTTCGTCTACACGAAGTTAAGGAGGCGATCATGAGAGGACGCAGGCGTAGGCGGATAGATAGATAGATAGATAGATAGATAGATAGATAGATAGATAGATAGATAGATAGATAGATAGATGAGAAGATAGATAGATAGATAGATAGATAGATAGATAGATAGATAGATAGATAGATAGATAGATAGATAGATAGATAGATAGATAGATAGATAGATAGATAGATAGATAGATATGGAAACGCTCAAAGTGCCAATGATTCGCAATGAAATGCTCCGCATTTAAAAAGAATGCAGCTCCGCGTTTCCATGAACAGCGCGGCTGTTTCCGCGCTCTTTTCGTTGAAATCATTCAGACCAATAGACACAGGGTGACATTTTATACAATACAGATTTTTCTCAAACATCCTCAAAGGGTCATGCGCCTATCGACCTCATATTTACAAATGAGTAATTATAACAACTCGTTACCTATATTTTTAATAGTGCCTAAAGGGTAGTTGATTCTTACATATGTGGTAGGCCTTCACAATTTATGGCATCGCTATTTGCGAGAAGTCCAAAAGAAGCGCTGATAATTTGAGACACTAATAATCTAATACTGAAGGCCCGGATACAGGGCCTTGAACCTTGTGTTGCCAAACTCTCCGCCTCCTCCTTGGAAATCGACGCGTAACCTTCTTCCGGTATAGTTGACGCTTCCGCATCAACAGGTTCTACCTAGCATACGGAGAAGCTCGAGTAAAGGCGGCGTACAGATATGACTTTCTGCACATATACTGAAGTGCTTAGCAACCAAATACGAAAACCTTATAATTTTCGCATGAAGTAACCGCCCTATTTCGTATGTCAGCAACGAAATTATTGAACGGGTTTTCTGATGTTGCATGATACGCGAATCACAACGAGCACCGTATGCACTTCAGGAGCTGCAGCTCTCGTGGTGTTCACCACGGCAGGCAATTACCGTTGCTGGCTGGCTGAGCCTAAGTTCGTAAGACAATGAGATTTAATTTCACAAAACTAATGTCCTTGGCTATCTGAAAAGGTAGTACATATTCTCGTAGGGTCGGAAGAAAATACGTTATTGCAGAATTTCTTCGGAGGCAGGCGAGGGATATTTACGGAGCTTATTATTTTCCCTTCGTGTACTTCGCTTCACTCACAGTCTTCGTCTTACCTAACTGCAGTTTAGGTTGTAAACCGGATTACATTTCAAGTTCCCAGGAAACGCCGCTGAACGTTCATACTTATTCAGATTCGTATTAGGCATAGTATGGCGCACTTGTAAAATTTCAGAAGCGCATGGCCGGAAAGTTACTGGCGTCTCTCGATGAACTTTGATTGCGACGATGAGCGATCGGGATCCAATTTTTCGGCAGCGACTGGCTCAATAGTGCAAGTTGCTGAAAGGAGTTAACTGAGCTCAAGAACTTACGTGAAGTTACACGCAGACTGGGAAAAATTGTCTCGCCCAGAAGTAATCCGAATGCAAACACAGCACAACCCAAGAGCACTTGGGTAACAAATATTCAAGTGCGAGTTTATTTAGGTAAGATGAGTTCACATTTACGCGTATAAAGTAAAGTATATTAATGACATGCCATACAGAGGAATACACGAAGAAAAATAATTATATATGAGTCAGAACACGCCATAATAATGCACGCAACATTTATGCCGCGTACTTGTCTTTCAGGATAAACAGAAGCTTAATATTTATATAAATACTTGTTTGTGCGAGAAACTCTTTGCATGTGACGAGCGCTCTTCTTCTAAAGGCCGGCAGTTGGCGATCGGCGAAATGTATTCTTCAGAGTGCTAAAGTGGGGCGCTCACAATGCTTTTAGTGATATTGGATGGCGGACGCCCTCGCCGGGGCGGCCACAAGAACACCTAGGCCTATGCGCACGCTTTCTCCTGTATAGCGAGTGCAGCGCATATATATATATATATATATATATATATATATATGTATATATATATATATATATATATATATATATGTGTGTGTGTGTGTGTGTGTGTGTGTGTGTGTGTGTGTGTGTGCGGCACTCGCTCTACGAGAGAATCCGCAGTAATACTGAAAGGCGGGCGATCGGCGCAGGTGTTGTCCCCTCTCTTTGTCCGTGTTTTAGTCTGCGCTAGAAAAGTTATTAAGAAGAAAGGCAGTGCGTATAGGCCTCGCTCTTGTTGTGCTAGCCTATGTGCTAGTAACGTGGTTCTTTTGTATTTCGCGGGATTTTTTGCAGCTTGGAAAAAATGGTATATGTGAGACTTTCTTTATCGCAAATAATGCAATGGAGGCTTCTGAAGACGCTCTCGAACGTTACAAGGCGGATTTTCTTGCCTAAAGTCTACATTTAGCAATTTATTTAAATTCCAATTAACAAATTAACCAATTAAAAAACAAAACAATGTCTTGAACAACGTGACTGTCAGCAATTTGCAACTAATTTCATTCACCTGCCTCTAGTATTGTATTTTCTAACCCTTGGCTACAGATAGCTGGGACACCCGGTATATTTATTCTTCTTTTATACTTCTTGTTTTGGCTCGATAGATAGATAGATAGATAGATAGATAGATAGATAGATAGATAGATAGATAGATAGATAGATAGATAGATAGATAGATAGATAGATAGATAGATAGATAGATAGATAGATAGATAGATAGATAGATAGATAGATAGATAGATAGATAGATAGATAGATAGATAGATAGATACGCATCATGGTCACGGAGCCGCTTTTATTCAGTGCAGCAGTTACCCCTCTGAACCTCTATCATCGAGAGTTATTGATGTCTGGCAAGCACTTTGGTCAACCCGTATTGCTACCGTCAACGCAGTTGTGTCTTGGAACGGTAATAGCGGGAAGAAAAATCTGTAGAATGGACGAAAGGCACGTTCAAGGCTGTGTTCATACCACAATGATTCGTCAAAGCAGTGCTGCGGTCTCGAGTACGAGTACGAGAAGAAAAACGGAAAGACAGGGAGGTTAGCCAGTTCTCAGACCGGATGGCTACCCTGTGCTGGGGAAAGGGGAAGGGGGAGTGAAAGATGATAGAAAAGAGATGTTACAAAAAGAAGAAAAAAAAGAGCAATAGTACGATAAACGACACTGCTTAAATTCTGTCAATGAGATTAGTTGTGCGCAAAAAGCGCAATAGCGCTTTCAAAGCTTTCCGTGCCGAGGATGGTTTCTGCGAGTGTCCTAGGATCTCATAACCTTAGGTAACTTGTATTTACAAATAATTTCATCTGCTTCAAGAAAGACTTGACAAAATAAGCTTTATCTGCCAAACACCATAAATTGGCTATGGATGGATAGTTAAGCATTGACCAAGGGTTCCAGTGTTTATTGATTTGTCCACAAAATATTGGAAAAATGTTGGAGTAGTTCATCCCTGCTGATGGAATCACTAACCTTGAAAAATTATATGGTTTCTTTAACGAAGGGTATGCAACCTACAAAGACTGTCACAATTATTTTCAGACTTAGAAAAATGGCAACAACATACAATCTTTGTAGGGTATAAAAAAACAAAATAATGTTTCTGGTTTCTGTGGGAGCGTTATCTTAAATGTTAATTATAGTCAACTCAAAGTGCTGTCAGCCTTAAAGTTACTTTAGTGTTTAGAACTTCCCATGCGAGAAAGACGCAGATGACGACTAAAGTACTCCGATTCATTGCTAAATTTATTCGCTTCTGCGAAAAAAGGGCAAGAAAAGGGTAGAGCAAGAAGGAGGCTATTGTAATTATTCGAATGCGTCACAGACACGTTTGCGTCTGCGCACACATACGTAGGAGTTATTACAGACTCCTTATTTAGACGCTGAGGAAGAACTATGAGGTCGGCCCACCTAGCTGTAATTTTCACAATGTGCTTTGAACGCCACAGAATTCAAGGTATGATTCACGGTACTAACGTTTCCTTACGCACGTACGGTGCTCTTTTAGCAGATGTCAAACGCAATTGTAACACTGTTCCTTCTTGTGTAGCAGCTCACTACGCAAAAGCCAAGCGCAAAAAACCTACATATATTCACCCTTCCATTATTCTGCTCTTCATATTTCTTGAATCTCACTGTGCATAGAACGTAGGCGTATTTTCATATTTAACAACTTCTGAATCACCTTGTTTTTTCGACAAAATCAAGGCTTCAATCCTTCGAAACTGAACTTTTCTAAGCAAGAATGTCAAACTGAGTGCATTTGCCTCTATCTAAACCTTCTTGTAGCCCTCTCTCCTCCTTTTACTCCTAAGCCTCATATAACTTCTCACCCTCAGTACTCTGTCATACGCCTTGTTATGCTATACTGTACATGGTTGTTCTATGGTACACCCTCTCACCTCCTCCTCACCTTCACTTCCCATTCTCATCCCCTTGCTAAACTACACTATACAAGGCTATGTCATGCTTTACGCTCTCCTCTGCCCCTTTCCTTCCTCCTCACTGTGGGTTCTCTTTCGCACCCCCTTGCTATACTATAGCGTGCATGGCTAGGAGCAGTGCTGGGCAGGGGCGTAGCCAGGGGGGAGGGGCTTATGGGGCTTCAACCCCCCCCCCCCGAAATTTTTCGTGCTCTCATACACCACCAACCAGCAGCGTCACCCGGGTGGTGGGATTTATTGGGCTTCAGCCTGATTATCATTTATTTAATTATTTATCTTTTTATGACCCTCAAAATGTTAGCAGAAGCAAGTTTGATATCGGGCTCTACACAGATGGCTCAAAAGTGGATGATGACACAAAACATCAACTGCTAGCTTCTCCTTGGATTCCTCCGCCATGCTATATGTTTAAGTCTATGAACGATTTTAAGCAGAAACGAATGTTTAGGTGGCTTGGCTGGACAGGTACCGATGGCTTAGCTTCTCAGCGCTTCAAGAGGGTGCGTTTTGCCGAGTGTGTGTCCTTTTTAGCAGAAGTGAGATTGGCAAGGGCCAAAATGCGCGCACTAAGGCCCTCGTATCCAATCCATTTCAAAAGTGGAAGCACGCCCTCGAAGTCTTCGGTGCACATGAAGTCACTAAATATCACACTGACGCTCATCTGGTAGCCGATAGTGTTCTTCAAACCTTCTCAGGCTGTGTGCCCAGTGTTGTTGATCAGCTGGACCATAGCAGGCAAATTCAAATAAGAGAGATCCGAAGGAAGTTACAGCCTATTGTTGAGACAGTTCTCTTTTGCGGGTGGCAAAGTGTGGCTCTCCGTGGACATAGAGACAGTGGTCCCATGGATTCAAGCACAGCCTCCTCTACAAATACAGGCAACTTCAAAGAGCTGCTTCGCATGCGCGCGGATTGTGGCGACACAGATCAAAAAAAAGCATTTGGAAATTTGTCCAAATAAGGCCTCATATTTTAGTTTATATGTACAAAACCACATTATAGAAATCTCTGCTGCAATCATCAAGGAAAGCCTAGTCGCAAAAGTAAACGCTGCAGGCTGCTTCTCCGTACTTGCTGATGAAACGACGGATGTTGCGGGTATCGAGCAGCTTATTGTTTGTGCAAGGTACCTTAATAAGGATACGAACGGAATCGAAGAAGTGTTCTTAGGCTTTGTGCCAATTCACGACCAAATGGCCGGGCCCTGGCCGACACCATCATAAGGCTCCTTATAGAAATGGGAATTAACATGCAGCATCTCCGTGGTCAAGGCTACGGTGGTGCAAGTTCGATGGCCGACAAAACGAATGGTGTTCAAGCTGCTGTCCGTGAGAAATATCCAGCCGCACTCTATGTATTCACTGCGCGTGTCACTCCCTTTATCTAGTTGTGTGTGCAGCATGCTCCATCACAGACATTCGAAACTGTTTTGGGACTCTGAAGGCGACGTCAGCCTTTTTTCGTAAATCTTCTAGCCGCTCACACGTTTTGCGAAAAGTGATAAGTTTGAGCTGTCCTGAGCCTACAAGGCAGCGCCTTTTGGGACTATGCGAAACGCGCTGGGCCGAGAAGCACGATGCAGTGCTTTCATTTGTGAGCCTCTTTCAGCCGTTGATCGCAGCACTAGAGGAGACTAAGTTTAACGGAAATGGCGAAAGTCCAGTGCAGGCAAACAGTCTAATGTTGGCACTCTTTTCACCAGCGTTCCTTGTAAGCCTGCATGTGACGGAACACGTGTTAGCACTGACTTTGCCACTGTCAAAGAAGCTGCAGACGAGGAGTGTCGACATGAGCGCTGCCATTGACGACATAGAAGAGATACAGCAGACAATTGAAAGTGACCGCAAGAACACGAATGTTTCTTTCTCAAAAATATCTGCACAAATGCAGGCATTGGCAGAAAAACTGAATGTGGAGATCACCAGCCGTCGAGCCGGTGTCCGGAAGCAAAACCTTCGGAGCAATGCATTCGAAAGTGCGGAAGAATATTTTCGCAGAGCCCTGTTCATTCCGTTCATGAACCACGTACTAGCCCAGTTAAACCAACGGTTCGAACAGCACAGGACACTTCTAAAGGACTTTTCATTAATTGTATCATCCGCAATACCACCAATGCAAGATGATCGGGAGAAGGAGCAGAAAATCTCCTGGCCGTTTTTGCGCATGACGTCGAAACGAGGGCTGGTTTTGGAGAACTGCGACTATGGTGGACAAAGTGGGCGAACAAAGCAGCAAACCAGAGCCCCGGTACAGCAACCGATGCCCTCTCTCATTGCGACAGCAGGTTCGTGCGAATGTGTACAAGCTACTCCGGATTCTAGTCACCCTTCCAGTGACCACTGCCAGCGCAGAGGGAACGTTTTCAAGCATGAGGTTACTTAAGAACTACTTACGCTCCACGATGTCTGAGGAACGCATGGTTGGCCAGGCACTTCTGTACGCCCGCAGAAATGTCGACATCAGCGTGTCGGAAGTCATTGACCGCTTCGCTAAGCTTCCTCGCCGGGTCAACGTTGTCCTTTGATACCGAGCAGGACAAAAATCAGCGCAAACGAAAGGAAAAGACACTACTGTTCCAGAGTTCAGGTCAATGAGCCCGTAATTCTGACGCAATAATATTGTTCACCACCTTTTAAAGCCGTGAGGATTTTGTACCTTTTAGCAGTTAACGCTGTGACCGAATATAAACATAAGAATACGGGCATCAGGTGGACATTACCAGCCAATCGACAATTTCACCTTGTTCACTGAGAGTTCGGCATACGCGGCGTTACCAAACAAATTCAACTATTGGGAAGCCGTACTAACAGCATTGCTTGTTACTTTCATTTGTCGTTTTTGTTCTTCATTGCTTTTCGAACTAGAAGCGGCAACCTTCCTTTAAATTGAGTGCACAATAGTGATTCGCACTTTTAAAACAGTTTTGAAGTAGTTTCTTTCGTTATTTCTGCGCTCTTCCTTTATAGTTCTGTTTACATGGTGCGTCCGAGACAGCAGCTTGGCCCAAGGACATATCAGTTGGCCATTATGTATAGTGATCATTGCTTAGTTCCGTTTATTGATTGCATATTTAAATGTACATTTGTGACGTTTTGCGTAAGCATACTGCGCACTGTTTCCGGTGACTTATATTTTGCCCGTATTCGAGGTGTACTTTCCCATTCTTGCTTTTTCCCTGGCCGCATGATTTGTGCAAAAAGATTAACATTTGCGTAAACAATTTGCATTAAAATCCTGGTTATTTCGTGGACTTCATTTTTTTTTGTTATCAGGCACCTCTTCAGTTCAAAGCTGATGCAATTCCGAAGTTTACGTGATATTTGCCGTACCTGTTACACACACGCACAAACACAAATATTGAAAAGATTGAAGACAGTTATTCCTGGAAAGATATTGCGGGCACGCCAACTTAATATTTTTACGAAAAAACACATTTCTTACTCGTTCTTAACAGAGGGGCAGCATTCAAGAAGTGTTTTGCAGCATCTAATACAAATTGTCACTGGTAATACATATTAATGGTAATACCAGTGACAATGTATGTACATGGTAATACATGTACATACCCACGCCGCTTTTGGAAAATTATGAAACCGGACGACAAAACCACAGTCTCTCTTTGTGACACTTCTGGATCCCCCGTTGCCGACTGCGACGTTCCATCCGTCAACTCTGCATTTTGTTCAGTCTTTACTAACGAACCTAACAACGAACTTCCTGATTTTCCGCATTTTGCTTTTCCGCCAATGCCAAAGATTACATTCAATTCAGAGGGAATTGTAAAAGTTATTAACCATTAAAAGACTTCTGT